>NC_087205.1:52719956-52742409 GCF_015104395.2 Macrobrachium nipponense
GTATGGCACAAGCACTTCAGTGACACATCTTGCAATTAGTCTTTATTTTATCACTTCTATGTGCAGGAGTTTGAGAAGCATAGCTTTACACAAGTTTCCAGGATGGAGGGGTTGGGTGTTTACTTAAAGGGGTTATTGAACTTCTCTTCTAATAGATGGCACACTTTCACAGACTGAAACATCTAAGCATTCAGTGCTGATGAGCGAGTCTGAGTTGCCTATCAGTTTACAAAAACAAATTTTCACATAAGTGACTTACCAAACAATTACACTAGCTGTACGCTTTCTTACCTGGCAGTCGAAAATTCAAATTCCTGGTGGCGGTAGCAGTGCTGCCATCGTTTGTGTAGGTGATACAGATCCCGCCCACTATTGGGAATACCTGGTACTGCTGAGCTTTAGACTTCAATTCGTTTTCTGCCGGCCACGGGGTAACACCGGTGGTTTGTTGTTGCAGTCGACTTTCGTCGCCATTGTGGGTTTTTTCTTTTTGGTGATGTACAATTTCTTGGTTGGCTTTTTTGCTTCATCAGTTAGCTGCCTAGTCATTAACAAGTTATTACGAAGATGCCTGATGCTAGTTCTTCAGTTAGGTTTTGCAGCAGTGGCTGCAAAACTAGAGTAGCTAAACTATGTTACGATCCGCATTCCAAATGTGTTAATGTAGGGGTCAGTGCTGTAGCAAGGAATTAACTTGTGATGAGTGCCGTAGTTTAGATGAACAAGGTTGGAAGACTTTTCAAGCCCATTTGGATAAAATAGACAAAGATAGGAGAAGGAAACAGCGCTAGGAGCGTGTAGTAAAACTAGAGGCGAGCAAACCGTCACTATCTTCTCCACTTTTATCTAATATTTCACTTTTTGATAGTCCTCCAACTTCAGTACCATTTACTCCAGACCGGGCATCCCATATTTCCGGTCCCAACACCATTTCCATGTTAGAAGTGCGTTCGTAAAGAGTCAAACGATAAGGCCAGTGTTAGGCCAAGTGTCAGTGTCAGTGTCGTGTCCGAGGAGGCGGCTGTCCGTTCCCCTTGTTCTCCTAGACGAAGGTCACTGTCATACTCCCCAGCTCCCGGGAGAAGACATACCAGAGGTCGAAGGGAGACTGGGGGAGTTTGCCCACGGTCAGTCGCCGACTCCGTCGACGTAGTTGACTCGCGAGTGGCCAGGAAACGCCGCTGGAAAGGCGTAGATATCAGCTACGTGCAGTTGTCGTCTGACTCGAAAGTGCAGTCGCCTGTGTCGAGGCGAAAAGTGTGGAGTGATTTAGTGTCGCGTCCTTTGAAGAGACATGCCCAGCGTACGAGAGGGATGTCGCCACCTGTTAAGAGCGCTCGTGCGCTTGTAGGCTGACTCGCCTCGTTGTGTATCGGAAGAAGTTTTGATTCGTTCGCCTCATTCGTCTCCAGCTGTTTCGACTCGTTTGCCTCCTTCGCCTCGAGCTGCTTCGACTCGTTCGCCTCATACGTCTCGTGTTGTTTCGACTCTCAGTCGTTCGTTTTCGAAGAAGAACCGTACGACAGCCATGACTCCGGTCCAGATTTTCGGGGAGGATCGTCAGTCCTCTTCGGAGAGCGTATCTTCGGATGAAGTCAGACATTCAGGTGCGTTACATTTGCACACTTGTGAGACTGACTCTCATCGTTGGATTCGTTGTGTGCAGTGGTACCGTTTTTTCTACATAAAGGCAAATGAAGAATTTCATTATTCAGTGTCGTAGCCTGTGGTCGGAAAAGCCACAAGGAGTTGCCAGATGTCACCAGAAAGCCACACTTATAGACGAAATTCCTTAAAACGGCAACCCTGGTTGTGTTTCGATAGGAATTTCGACTTGTTCGCCTCATTAGTCTCGAGCTGTTTCGACTCGCTCGCCCCATACGTCTCGTGTGGTTTTCAACTCCCAGTCGTTCGTTTTCGAAGAAGAGCCACGACTTCGGCCTTGCCCAAGGATGATTCGAAGACCAAACCCTTGCTAGAGGGTTCCGCTTTGGACCCATTTAATATCAGCTTCAAGAATTGATGGTCTTTTTGTAGAAGACAACGAGCCAGACGGAAAAGGAAGACGGGGTGTCGGCCAACATGTCGGAAGAGGAAACCCAAGACCAGGATTCAAAGACCTCTTCTGCTTATTCTAGTCTGTTAAGGTTCCTGTTGCAGACGTATCCGGACTTTGTTTTTTGAATCAGCTTTGCCTTCTTCCCCTCTGTCGATGTTTGGAAGGATAGGAGATCAACGCCTTCGGGATTACCGAAACCAGTCCTCAAAGAAAGCACTGAAAGAAGAGAAGAGTGGCTTGCTAGGGATAGGGAGTCAGGCAAGGGTTCGTTCGCCTTCCCTCAGTCGAAGTTGCAAATAAAAACTACAGGTTTTATGCGACAGGAGAAGTTCCTTCTTTGGGAGTTTCTGCCTCCTCCCAAGGAGGCTTCTCTGGCCTTGTGGACTCACTTACTCTGCTCGCTGTGGCTAAGGCGACCAGGAATAGTGTCTTCCTGGTTAAGTCTCTCATGGTTGACGATTTCAATGGTTCGAATTGGGGACCGTTAAGCCACCTTAAACTACATCCAGTTCCATTCCACTTCTTCATGCTTGGAATCTTGGAGGAACTAAAGACGATTGTCGAGGCCTCTTTGCTTGGAAACTGATGTAACTTCTTGGTGTCCCTCAGAAATAACAAAATTCCACAATCTCTGTTATAGATGACCTAAAACTCTCTACTGGGACTGGTAGAGCTTGGCAGAAGAGCTTCTTCTGCAGCTAGCAATAGCTAATGACGCCCTTCGCGGTAACCCTTTGCTCTAAACAGGTTCTTGACAGTCTGAATCCTGTCAGGGCCAGAGCGGACAACCCTTGGTGATATCGGTTGGAATGGGGTTATCTGAGAAGCGATGGATTTTGTGGAAGTAGTCTGGGGAAATCTACCAGCAGATTGAGAAGGTCCGGGAACCATCTTTCCTGGGCCAGAATGGCGCTAGTAGAGTCATTGTCACATTCTGGTGTGATTGAAGCTTGTTTAAGACCTCTCTTATCATCCCAAAGGGAGGAAAAGCGTAAACGTCCAGTCCTGTCCAATCTAGCAGCATCACATCTGTTCTCCACGCTAGTGGTTCTGGAATCGAAGAACAGAAAATGGGAAGGCGATTGTTCCTCGATTGGCGAACAGATCTATCGATGGTCTTCCCCAAAGCTTCCAGAGGTCCTGACACACACACTGTTCAGTCTTTTCTGTTAATAACACCTGATTTACCCGACTCAGTTCGTTTGCAATCACGTTCATTCTCCCTTATGCAATCTTGTAAGAAGGGTGATCCTCTTCTCGTTCGTCCAGGTGAGGAGATCTTCGGCTTGCTGAGAGAGAACGAGTGGGTCCCTCCCTGCTTCCGCACATATGACAATGCTGTAGGGTTGGCCAAGTAGTCTGCTATGTTTCATCCGGTGACTAAAGGTCGAACGCTTGTACTCCTAAAGGATGGCCTTCAATTCCTTCCTATTGTTGTGCAAGGTCTTTCTCATTCTGTCCACAGACCTGATACTCTCTTGGCTCCTAGGAGGGCTCCCCATCCGCTGGCTGAGGCATCTGAGAAGAACAGCAGGTCGAGGTTCGACACGACTAGGGAAATTCCTTCTTGTAATCTTTCCCTCGAGAGCCACCAACGAAAATCTACCGTTATCTCTTCCATCAGGGTGAAAACTAGTGAGTCCGACTGTGTCTTCCGGGACCAATTTGTTTTCAAGAAGATCTGAAGTGGCCTCGTGTAGGCGTCCTGACTTAACTAACTCTCCAGTGAAGCCAGGGTCCTGACTAGGCTCATCCATTCGAGAGCTGAGCAGGATGGGCGAACCAGAAAGTGTTGGACTGGCGACAGGCAGGATTCTATCTTCTGCAGGGAGAGAAAAACCCGAAAAGCTAGAGAGAATCCTCTGAGTAGGAATCATTAGGGACTTCTCAGTGGTTTTTAAGATACCCAATTGTTGTGTCAAAGTAAGCGTCTTCTCCAAGTCCTTCACACACGGACGACTGGATCCGTCTCGCATGAATGGGGCCATGGAAGTATGCATTCTTCAGGTCGAGAGATACCATCCAGTCGCCTGGTTGGATGGCTGACATTACTGATCGACTGGTTTCTATTCGGAATTTCATCTTCCGGACGAGGATGTTCAAAGCACTTATGTCCAAAACAGGTCTTCATCCCCCTGATACCTTGGAGACTACAAAGGGCCGGTTGTAAAACCCTGGGGAGTTCATGTCTGTTACCTCCTCTATGACCTCTTGGCTGATGAGCTCTTCTATGTCTTTGGCTAAAGCCAAAGCTCTTATTGATCCCGTAGAGTATGCTGTCAAACAGACAGGTGTATTGGACAGTGGTGGATCTGGTGAAAGGGATCACATATCTCTCTCGAAGCACCTGTATGACCCACTGTTCTGCTCCTCTTCGACCCCAATTCCTCCCAGTAGCTGTGGAGTTTTGCCCCCACGGGTGGGTGACGGACCTTTTGATCATTTATCTGTTGTAAAGAAAGGTCTCTTGGTAGACTTGGAGGTGGTTCGTAGGTTAGTCTTTGTCTCTGCTACCACCTCGACTTACCTCCTCGAAAGGTGTGCTTTTGGAAAAGTGAAGCTTTGGCTACTGTCACCCGAGGTTCCTTAGGTCTTCTCACTGATTGAGACAGAAGATCATTGGTGGACTTGTTCTCGAGGTCCGACAGTACATGCTTGATGGTTTCTTCTGGAAACAGGTGAGGTTTACTCAGGGGGGAGAACAACACAGCCGATGTTTGGTTCGTGGTTACTCCTAGAGATGTGAAGGAGCACCACCGTTCTCTCTTCTTGAGTACTCCCATAGTGAATAAGGCAGCCAATTCCACTGAACCGTGTCTCGCTGCCCTGTCCGCACAGGACAACAGATTGAGCCAGTCCGCAGGAAAATCCTCATCTAGAGACTGGTAATTGTCCAATCCAGAAAACTGAGACTTCTTTCACCTTGTATAAGTTCTTCAGGTGTCAGTAGCGGAAATGGTGTTGGGAGAGGAAGCATAGGGGGACCCGGTGTTTACCCTCTACTGTCTCCTCGCCTTGAGTTTGAGGTGTTTTGCGTTTATGGGAAGCCTGGGGGTACATGTACCTGAAGTACCCACCAGTTCTTATATCTGGTTAAGGGTATCATATAGTTTTTAGTGTAGGTGATGGTGTTGTGTAGTGTTGATACTTGGTCTTGTCGCCCAGGGCAAGGGCAAACTATTATTGTTTTTTGTCAATCATCGGTGAACTTCCATGACTGCAAAAAATCCCACCATTAGTAGGGACGACCCTGGCCATTACTGCCACGTCTCCTACATGTGATGAGAGCGCCGACCAGAGACAGGATCTGCCTGTAGCTGCCCTCTCACAAAGTAAGGTACTGCAGACATTATATATAATGTGAGCACATGACTGTTGT
Source organism: Macrobrachium nipponense (assembly GCF_015104395.2). Taxonomy (NCBI): domain Eukaryota; kingdom Metazoa; phylum Arthropoda; class Malacostraca; order Decapoda; family Palaemonidae; genus Macrobrachium; species Macrobrachium nipponense. The sequence goes on from NC_087205.1 coordinate 52,725,395, forward strand.
TTTTTGTTCATAAAAGCTGTCCATATATATACCCACCTTCCGGGTAATGTGGAGTCAGCTAGTGTAATTGTTTGGTAAGTCACTTCTGTGAAAATGATATTTTAATGATAAAATAAGAATTCACATATTTTTACCAAACAATTATATAATCAGAGCCCGCCCTCCTCCTGGACGATGGGGCTCAACGAATTGAAGTCTAAAGCTCAGCAGTACCAGGTATTCCCGATAGTGGGCGGGATCTGTAACACCTACACAAACAATGGCAGCGCTGTTACCGCCGCCAGGAATTTGAATTTTCGACTGCCAGGTAAGAAAGCGTACAGCTAGTGACATTGTTTGGTAAGTATATGTGAAACCTTATTTTATCATTAAGATATCATTTTTAATGGAAGTATCCATGAAAAAAGAGCCTTATTTTGTATTTTCTGGGTTCGACCTGTGTCTGCCGGTGAAAAATCCCTGTAGCTCATTTTTCAAGTATCCTACCTTCTTAGGGCTATCCTAGGCTAGTTGAACTAGGTGGGGGAAACTCATCCGACCTTAGTGAGATGCAAATCAACAACGTACATAAATCAAGACTTATCTAAGATTGTGCTACTCATACGTAATCTCACTACCAGAAGGAGAGAGAGATAGAGAGAGAGAGGGACAGGGCCCCCTCTCTCCTTTCACGAATATGATAGGCTTAACAATGATAACATTGTGCATCGCTATAAAATTATGTAGAGACTGGCGCAAACCCGCCCTTGAGCCGCTGGGGAGGGGGGGGTCTTTTATTTACGATGTAAATTAACCCACTCCTTTTGCACCCCCAACGAAAGTCAAGAGCGAGTTAGGCCTACTCCCAATCTTACTCCAGATAAAGTAAATCCGCAATACACATATGTCGCTGATGACTATACATCACCTAGTAAAGTATGTAATGCCTAACATATAATATGAAAAATATTTATTGTAGTTATCGTGTGTGAAAAAACCCACGCGCTCTGATGATGCTCCCAAAATGGCGGCACAGCCGATGGCGTCCACAATACTATTCCGAGGGGCCGAAGGCGATTTATGGAAACATTTCAATCATAAAAATCACAAACACGTAAATTGGAGTACTCAACTTAGGTGTAGTAGGAAGATCTGCTGTTGCCATAGCGAAAAAAGCAAAAAATCCTGGGAGCAAAACCGAAGCAAAGTGCGCACACAGATTGCTAATACAGGAATGAGGAACACGTGTGGGTATTAGTAGTAGTAGCGAGTGGAAGGTAAGGTGGGTGGCGCTTGTAACGATTCCCACCGTAGAGGGGTTTTGGAGAGGGAATCTACTAAGTGGCAGAGGATCTGTGAACAGTGGCTTCCACTACGCCCCTTTACTTATACCGACACCCCTTGGGGTGCTCGCGCTGAGGGTAGTAACTTCAGCATACCATGCTAGCTTTTTCTCTGGTATATTTAGGATATATTTATACTTGAAAAATGAGCTACAGGGATTTTTCACCAGGCGACACAGGTCCTCCCCCAGAAATAGGTTTTTCCTTCGTCATATTTACCACATATTTTTGGTATAACTTATACAACAAGTAGCTGTAAGTAGTACTGTAATATAGCTGACCCACAGAAATATTCACAAATTACTACTGTATTGTCATATTTTTGTAACTAAATGAATTTTTTGTGATAAAGCTACTATTATTAAAATACTCGAGTATAAGTATTTTTAGATTTTTTTTTGTGCTTGATCTATTAAATCGCCAGTTGTAAGCATTTTTAAGAGGGGTTTTAAGTACTATTTACTGATTTTAGCTTTTCAAGGAGGCAGGGTGTGGTACCCATCCCATGTGAACACCAGGGGTCCACTGTACAGCATTTTTTTAAAGGAATTGAACTTTTGACAGTATATATAACTGCCTTCTATTCCAAATAAGAAAAACTCATGGAAAGGTTTTAACTGGCATTGTGTTCATAATTTTTCCTGTACAGAACCTTTTATTAACTAAATGTAGAATGGAGAGTTCATACAATATTAGAGAAGGTAACACCCACCATTTTTAAATTTTTTTTTTATTTTTTTATATCAATGTGTCTTACTGTTTTTATCAACATTGTTTAGTACTATCCAACACAATCTATACAATACCATGTAAAAACGAAGAGCATTGTAATGATAATTGTAGGATTTACATTTAAAATGTTTTATTTAAGATTTCTTCCTATTCATAGTGTCGCACATTTGAGAGGGAACGTTGTGGAACGGTGTACAGGGGACACACTGCTCTTGTGACAAGAGTAGAATGGAGGACTGCAGGAGAGGATGTTAGCTCGATCTTCCTGTCAGCAGCACTTGATGATACTATCCGTGTATGGTTTGTTGATAAACTCATACCTGTATGTGTGCTCAAAATGCAAGAGGTAAGTTGCTCTCTCTTTGTAATGACCAGCATTCTCTTAACATCATTCAAGTTGGCACTAATGGAAATTTGTCCAAAGATGTCAGAAGTGTTTTAAAATAGTTACACTAGATATGCAGAAGAATACTAGTGTTCTGCATATATTTGTGGTGTTTGTTTTACAGGGCAAATTGAACTATTAAAATCAGTAACACTGTATATGTTAACATCAGTGTTACTTCTTTATTGTATTGTATTTATTGACATTGTAATGTCTAATTTTTGTTGAACAGAGATGGTTCTTGCTAAAAAAGCAATATATATATTGTAGGGTTGTTAATTTTTCTGTATGTCACATTGATTTTTTTTTTTCACAATTTAATTTTGGGCTGTGAAGTAGGTATCCAGGTGGCATAAAGAAAATGAATAATAGCTTTTTATGATGTGAAAAGAGTGCTAGACTATTGAGAAATAGAAATATCTCATTAACAACCAAGTGAATACAGGTTCACATTCCCTTACCCTGAAACATTTAGGGATAGCTGCATTTTGGTTCCAGTTTTCACAGATTTTTTAATGGGAGCTTAAACATTTTATTACCACCAAAAACATTCTGCAAAGCTCAAAAACATACTGCATCAAAAGAACCTCAGCGACCATATATGTATACTCCCACATCATATGCTCTAGGCTGTGCTTTATGTACGAGTTTCATGTTAAGTTGATTATACTAGACTAGACTTGCTTTACCTATATGTTTCAGTTTTGGTAGCTTCCATTTTTAAGGCATACTACATACGTACATCTATGCTATATTTTAACTTAGTAGTAGGCCTGGAATCAAATGTTCAGGTGGCCAAAGCAAAAACTGCCATATATTCAACCAGACTTGATAAACTTATGGCTTGTCTAATACTTCATTATGTTGCTTACAGTTACAGCTATTTGATATTTCATGCAAAACACTGGCTTAAACAAGAGCATAAGTACCCAAAATCAAGACATGGCGGTGCGCTGATTTTAGTTATGACAACTATTACGCATTTATTAAGGGTTGCTTCATAGCTGTCAACTTGTTAAAACTTCTGTGAGTAAAAATAAAATTAATTTTTATTTATCCCTCACACAGTGGAGGAGGTCATAAGAAAGTATACTACCACTAAAATTAAGCTTCAGGTTGTAGCTCCAACTGAAGAAACATAACATGTAGGCTGCAAAATGTTTTTGAATAGGTGAAAGCAACTTCTGAAACTGGCAAAATCACACCTTTACTTCATATATTATTTTCTGCACTTATAATGAAAAAAGAAGGTGTATTTTTTTAAACCTAGCTTTGGTAATATACAAAAATGTATTTCCAAATTGGGTGTAATTTAGCACCTAATGGCAGTGAGGATGTTGGTAGTATACTAGGTAAGCTATCATTTGGCAACACTTGGCAGTGATGATGGTGAAACTCAATCATCTTATATTTCAGTAATAAATGCGATGTATACATACATATGTAGTAATTGGATAAAGTAAAACAAATTTGATTAAAATTATCATTATTTTAGATACATCTGTACTTTTGACTTTGCAAGTGGATAGTACAGCCAGTTCCAAAAGCGGTGTCACCCCGCCAGGCCTGGCTTGGAGTGATCATGCCTTTCTTGCCCTGAAAGTGGCCCACGTTCAAACAAGCGATGCATAGTTAGAGTAGTTCGAATGGGAGGAGGAGCAAAATTACGGTAATCAGGCAAAAAAATGCAATAATGAATAAAATATATATAGACAAAGAAAGAAAGAGAGAGAGAGAGAGAGGCGAGATATAATAAGAGTACAGGAACGGTAACGCAAGAATTGCATACGATGTGATAAGATTTCATAATTATCTTCCAAAATACATACGACAGCATATTTATTAAAGCAGATGGTCTCAAATATATCGATCAGATTAATAACTTTTATTCCTGTTTAGTTATTAATCTGATCGATATATTTGAGACCATCTGCTTTAATAAATATGCTGTCGTATGTATTTTGGAAGATAATTATGAAATCTTATCACATCGTATTGTTTTCAATTATCATATTGTCTATATAAAAAGCCTTAAATATTGTTGGAACTGATTATTCATATTACTGTTATTCAGACTGTATTATCCTCCATTTCATTATCCTATAAACAGATGTATTTCTCTCTCTCTCTCTCTCTCTCTCTCTCTCTCTCTCTCATCTGTCCTTCTCCCCTCCGTTTTATATCACCTGGATCCACTATTTGAATTATGGTAAACGTTTGATATGTTATTTGGATGTGACTAAGGATCACAAAACCATAAATGGCTACTTTACCAACTTGGGGTTGGCTGCATCTGTTTTTTCCCTTTAATTACCTGTATTACCAATAATATACGAATCTGGTCACACAAGATGTTCACAACCAGGTTTTGTTACCGTGGGGTTGTATGATTAATCAAAGCATCAATTTTACAAGGATAATATTTTATTATTCCATGCTAAGAACACATTACTGGGTATACTATCTAGTACAGGATTTGGATGCTATTATATTACATGAAAAAATAATGAAATAACATGGGTAACGGGTAACAATTAAATTGAATTCGTTACACGAATATTTTATTGCATGTAAAAATAAAAATAACCTATACTTAATGTGCAACTTCATACACCTGACGAGTATGAATACGTATATCTACATAACAAATTAATGACCTCGTTAATAGCGGGTCCAACCACCGCGGGCGACTATTACCTCGTTAAGGCGGGTTGGCATGGAAACTATGAGGCGTTCGCAGATGTTTGGTCTGCGTCGCACGGACTCCCATACCTCTCTCATTGATCGGTCAGTAGCATCACGTGTCCGTTTTGATCCCATTTTTATTTCTGGTTTCATTATCCCCTATAGATTTTCTATGGGGTTGATATCACAGCCTTTGGCAGGGCAGTCCATTACCTGAATTTCAGGGTGCCTCCTGCACCACTCGGTCACAATGTGGGCGGTGTGTATGGGGCTATTGTCCTGGACAAAGATGATGGGTTCGCTGTCAGGGATTGTCATGGCTATTACTATTGGCAGCATCACATCTTGTAGAAGTAATACATATTCCCTGGCATTCAACTTGCCGTTCACCCTTACTAGTTCCCCTGGGCCGTGACTCGACATCCAACCCTGCCGCTCCTGGCTCTCTCTTGAATGTTGCTAGCATCATATCTTGTGCCGATGCGTCGCCAAACATGCCTTGCTGTGGCCTCCACCGATGTAAAGTAAGTTTCGTCACTAAAGATGACACTTTCTCAATAATCAGAATCGTCAACGAGATGTTGAAGAGCAAAGCCCAGACGAGCGTCACGGTGCCATTCCCTTAGCTCTTCTTTGACCGCCGGAATATGACAACCGATCCGGTGCTCCCTCAGGCGGACGTATTCTGCGTTGTCGGTGGTCGGGTGCACGGGAGATGCAATTTCTTGCATGATGGTTACCGCTGCTTTCTTGGGGTTCGCTCTGGATACTGCAATGATTTGTTCGTCGTGTTGTCGTGTTGTTACACGTGGTCGTCCTCTACTTGGTCTATTTGCCCATGTCCCCTCTTCCTGCCACCTTAATATCCACCTTTGGACTGTGCCACTCACCAATAATCCGCCCTCTTTGAGTTATATGCTCAACAGAGTTGTCTTTGTTTGCCGCCGGCATCCCTACAAACATTGCCATAGATAAGTATGAAATATATATAGTATATAATATATAGTATATAATATGTAGATTATAGCGCACAACATTATATGTTATAACAGTTATTCCAACCATATAGATAAACACAACGACTGCGACTAACACTTACGTAAGTGTAGAAATAATAATTACTAGAATAAACCTCCACAAAGGCTGCAAACAAACGACTGTCAAGACCACGGGTGTTATACAGATCGTGTATGGCTGTGTGTGGCACGTTACCTCGTATGAAAACAAGGATTTTTAATGCAAACGATGGTCATTAAACAGATATACGAAGACGATTTTTCCTCAGTTCGACACCAAATTTTTCTCATACTTTTTCTTTTTCTTATTATTACTTCAACCTCCTTCTTAAAATTACCAACCAACCTCTCTGCCCCCACCATTGCTATCCAACCTCTTATTCTCCTTTCACTGTCATGATTTCTGGGAAGGAATACCATTGCTGGGATTGGAATTATTTTCGAAACCAATTGTGGGAGCTGTGGTTGTCTAACCAAATACCCGAGTGTTTGGACCATAAGAATGTCAGTATCTTTTCATTGGCATGCTGAACTATCTCGGTACCATAATTGGCCCTCGCATTATTAAAGTGGGAATGATTGTGTTCCTGAAATGCTCTTGTCCATACAAGCAGGTGACTTACACTTGAGCCACTCTAATCATGGTGATACTACCATCCCTTTAGGGTAGGGTATGGAGTGGACATTCGGGATCAGCTCTCACTGGTGTCATTGCTAGTGAAATTAATTTTGTGGAATGGCTAATAAGGTTTCTTGTAAGGTGACATGCAGTCTGTAAATTTTCTTCCTCTAAAATATTCCTCCCCCCCACCACCCTTCCCCCATCCCCCCCAAAAAAAAACTATTATTGATGATGTTTCCTCTACCCCTGGATCCTATGGCGAACCCCAGACACTGTTGACGACCTCTGCCAACATGAGTAAGGAAAACCCTGTTGACGACCTAGGCAAACAGGATCACTCCACCAATAAAGGATCACTCCACCTAGAAACAAAAAATTGATACCAACCCACAACACGGAAATTTAAAACACTATGGCGATAATATACTAATAAAAGCTGGCAATGAGACTCAAGCAGTATTATTAAATAATTTTACATCCTCTTCTTCGGATAATATTTTGAGTGTGTTTCCCCACCACACCCTCAACCATGCAAAGGGAATAATTTATTGTGGTGATCTCTGTGAGTTTTCAGAAGAGGCCATACTGAAGATGTGCCCTCCTACTGTTAAAAAACTAAAAGGAAATAGCAATGCCATCTTATTGGTGTTTTCCACACCATATCTTCCTGACTATATTAAAATTAGACACTTAAACATCCATGTCAAAAAATTTCACCCAAGGCCCATGCAGTTATAGGTGCTATAATTTTGGCCATGTCAGTATCAGATACACCAATGAGAAAAGATGTTTGAACTGCTCAGTACCATGATCTCTCTTCTGAATGCATAAGAGAAATTTTATTTCCATTGTAAGGGAGTTCATTCTCCGAACTCTAGACAATGTCACCAATATAAAGTGGAACAGGCTCTAGTTGAAACAGCTAATAGTGAGCATATTACCTTTGGAGCCGCCAGGAAAAAACTCTTGGGAAATAATAATACCAGAGGAACAACTTAATCAAGTATTTTTATCCAGTCCACGTGATTCGGACTGATGGTTGGTTCAAAAACGGTGCTTTCTTCCACAAGACCTAATTGCAGAATCATAGCCTCTCCAACTCTTCTTCATCGAGTCACCGTGGACCATATTATTCTTGTACTAATACAGCTACGCCTCATTATTCATTTAAGCATAAGTATACCAACATAATAAATGAAAATGCAAAAAGCAATGACACTCGAAACGTTAAAAATAAACAAGAAACCCCCCTTGCCAATATAAAACAGATCTGGGACACTCACAACTAAGGAGACTTCCAAAGATATAGAAAATCTCTCCGAAGTGGATACGGTTGATCTTGAACCCCCAAAATCTAACCCTGAGAGAATAGAAACGGGTCCTTGAAAATCCAACCCTTCCAAAATAAAAATAAAAAAGTCTAATAAAGAAGAATGTTTCGGTGAACCTGAAGAGGTTTCTTCTAATGTTATTATGAAGGAAGATTTGTTGGTTGAAGTACCAAATCGACTTGTTGAAGAAACAGATACATTGCTTCAACTCCAAGTCACTGAATATAAACCCAATATAGCAATATAATGAAGCCATTAAAAATGTGGTAAAGGTCGAGGTCTATAAGAATCCTTATGACACGAAAGTAATTGAAGAAAATCCAATTAAATGCACCCCTCGAAGAAATAAATCTTTCTCCAGTTATAGGCATAACTGGGAAATCAATGATTTCTCACAAAACAACCGAGAATAAAACTGCCCACAAAATCTCTTGCGAGTGCAATGATTACTTTTTTTATCTGAAATGAATGATATTAAGAACATGAATATACACAAAATTAATAATGTAATCGATAACTTTGTCAAAAAAAAAAAAAATAGAATGAAAACCAATATGGTAAACTAGAAACACACAATACTGGTTGTATGTGTGTTGATCATCTTATAAAGAAGCGTGCAACAGGCCAAAGTAAACATCAGGAAGTAATATTTAAAGAATCGAAACCTAATCAAAAAAGTAATGTAGCGCAGTTAAACAGAAACCTAACTCTGATTCATTAGGAAATGCGATATATATTCATAACAAAGTAACTGACGATGTCACGATAATTAAACTTCAGTTTCAATTATCTGGAGTTGAATTACATCTGAATGATAACACCTTTAACATTTACAATATGTATAATCAACCTTCTTGCAACTATGATCTGTAAAATGTACCCAAAGATTTGCCAGATATGCAAGAGGATTTCATATTAACTGGAGACCTCAACGCCCGCAATCCCCTTTGCGAACTGAGTTAGTGTTGATACAAATGGTTCCAAGATTGAACAAATAATAAATGATCATAACCTCTGTATATTAAATGAGGGAGATATGAGCACTTGCTATTCAAAAACTCATGGAACATATTCATCAACAGATGTAACTCTGTTCCAACAATATTATTGATAGGTTTGAATGAAACGTCCTAGATGACCTATATGGCAGTGGCCATTTCCCTATTTTGATAACCAACTACTCGTATTCAACGTTATAATACAAATAAAACTGACTTGGATAAGTTTAAATTTTATACGGGTCAAATGCCTCTCTTCAATTATACACAAGATCTGGATGAAACAAATGATTTCTTCGAAAACTTCATCATAAAAGCAGCTGACAAATCTATGCCTCTGACAAATGCCCGACCAATGAGACACTCGGTTCCTTGGTGGTCAGAGACTTTAACTCAATTAATGAATGAAACGCATGCAATTAGAAGAAAATTAGAAACTTAAAAAAAAAAAGGATTAAAAATTTGAGTACTGGTCCCCTAATGCTGGGAAATACCATAAACAAACTCGTTGATATAGCCATAGAAATCAGTATTATGAAACCATATTTTAATAAGATATCTGCTAAATTTAGAAACGAAGCAATTAAATGGAAGATAAATTCGTGGCAAAAATATCTATCCAGTATATCAGAAACTACTTCAATACAAAAGGTGTGGTAGAAATTTAGAAAAAATAATGGCTCGCATAGCAGACCTGCCAGACCATGCCATTAATACTAATGGCTCGCTAATCATGATACACAGGCAATCTCAAATGTTATTGTACACAGTATTGAAAACATAAGCAGCATAAATAATTTGGATGCCCACTTTCGATCCATTAAAAGAAAAGATGAAGCAATTCCATTGAATTTTGATACAGCGGAAGATATCTTCTACAATAAAAGATTTACTACAGAGGAAATGGAATTTGCATAATCAAATTGTAGTTCAACGGCCCCTGGTAAAGATAATATAAATTTTGATATGATAAAAAATCTAGCCCCTTTGGCTAAGGCCTTTCTATTAGATTTTTATAATCATCTTTGGACACAACATCTATTTCCAAAGGCATGGAAGTTACTGGAAAAAATAGTAAATTTTTAAATATATTGAAACCGGGTTTACGTTCGCGACAACATTTCATCAGCTTCAAAATTTGGCTCTCAAGCAGAATGATCCACCTTGGACTCTCTATCACACTTGGAAAATTATATCCGTAGAGGTTTCGAACGAAAGGAAATCACAGTAGCCATATTTTTTGACGTCCAGAAGGTATAAGATACTATTTGGAGGCATTCAATACTAAAATCCTTACATCACAACAGTTTTCGAGGACACCTTCCTATTTTTATTAGAAATTTTATTAGTGGAAGAACATTCCAAACTCGTATAGACAATATTTATTCAGAATCTTTCAACCTTGATTGTGGTGTACCATAGGGTAGTGCTTTAAATGGAACTATTTCTGCTTTAGGAGGTAATGGCATAGTTGCTCAAATGCCACAGGGAGTGAAAAGTAGTCTGTATGTGGACGACTTTGCAATATACTACTCGTCAAATAATCTTCGTCACTTATAAAGAATTCTGAATAACGCTACTCGCAAAATACAAGTTTGGACTGCTTCTGTTGGTTTCAGACTTTCAGCTGAAAAAAAGTCAAAAAAAAAAAAAAAACAATAATTTTGTTCCTATTAAGAATAGCAGATGGAAGCAAAACCAGGATATAAATCTCACATTGGGCGACGCTCAAATCCAATTCCAGGATAAATAAGGTAAAATTTTTGGGACTAATATTCGATACCCACCCTCAATTGAAAGCGCACATGTCATACATCACATCTAAATTTAATAATGCTCTCAACCTCATACAATATGGGGAGCAAAGAGATCAACTCTACTGATGATCTATGAAGCATTAGTCTTATCTAGAATAGATTATGGTAGCCCAATATATGGATCAGGATCTAAAGCTACCTTAAAGTCTTTAGATCCAATATATATTCGAGGCCTTAGTCTTTGCAGTGGAGCATTTAGATCTTCCTCTAATATCTCAGTCTTATGTGAAAGTGGGGAGCCACATTTGTCCTTACATCGAGACTTTGTAAAAATGCGAAGTGCATTGAAGCTCCTATCCACCAATTCTCCAACAAAGAAACTCTTTATTCAAAGCGATGTATTATAAACAATCATGAACCACCATTCCCAATTAGAGCGAATAGGCTATTACAATCAACAAACTTTAGAATTAATCTTATTCAACCATCTTTTTTCCTCTTCCTTGGATCATAAAGAAAACAAGAATATGCTCTCATCTTTTTTATTTATCAAAAAGATATAACTATACGCCGAGTCACCATAAACAGCATACCTTGGAACATATTCAGAGGAATGGACTTCGCTATGCTATATATATACTAATGGCTCTAAGTCTTCAATGGAGATTGGCTGTGTTGCAGTATCCTCAGACAAAACAAGTCGGCTCTCATTACCTAGTAAAGCATCAGTATCTACTTCTGAACTATCAACGATTTTATTGACAATTGACACGGTTAAAACAATTGAGGATAAGGTGAATCCCAAATTTGTTATTTTTTCCGATTCAAGAAGTGTCATAGAAGCCCTCAAAGGTTACACACACAAATCAACTGATATTACAAATTAAAGAGCTCCTCAACCAACTATATTCTCGCGGGGTAAATATTGAAATATGCTGGATTCAGGCCCTTGTTGAGTTGTCGGTAATGTGAAAGCAGATGTCGCTGCTAAATCGGCCATACATTTACCACACCTCGATATTAAACTTCCTGACATGGATTATGTAACTATATTTAAGAAGACTTATGGTTAAAAAATGACAGGAAATTTGGAATGGTGAATCGGAAAATAATTAATTGAAACAAATAAAACGAATAATTTCTCCATGGGAATCATCAAATCAAAATGGCAAGAAAACTGAAGTAATTTTAATGAGATTTATATTCTAAGTTTCTCTGTTTTTTAGGATTTTAACGTTTTTATGAAAAATAGGTATTATAAATAAAATTCAGATATTTTTGTTCTATTTTTTTATATTATAAATTATATATATATATATATATATATATATATATATATATACATATATATATATATATATATATGTTATGTATATGGTTAATCTCCTTTTAATAAATAAATATACAAAGATGATCTCAGTAACCATTTAACGCTATGTGCCAGTCGTCATGGTGAGTTAGAATCATTGATATTAACTTTTATCGGTAAAGGTATTACGATCACCACCTTATAAATGTTGATATGCGTTGTTATTTCCTTCTACCCCCGCTATTATATTTTCCAAATATTTACAATTATTTCATTATCAAAATTAAAAACATAGATATTTAAAAGAAAGAATGAACAGGAGATATCGAAAGTTAATGGGTTCTTGAATAGCTTGGTGGGAGAACACCGACAAGGTGTGTCTGACATTAGCTGCTGAAGCGACGAACAAGGGCGGAGAGCCGGAGACAGGGGGTGAGTGAGAAAGCGTGAGCCAGGGTGGGGTTTGGGGAGGTGGGGGGGGGGGGGGGGGGGGCAGGTTAGCTAAGATGTGACCGATCTGCCCAATTTTAAAGACTGTCACCCAATAATTTGAGACACTAGATAATATGTTAATAGTATACATCCTTTATACCCCACCATCATTATATAAGGCACCGATGCACACATTCACTGCGATTCATTTCATATAATTCATTTTCACCAAGAGTTTCAGAAAGAATATAATAAATATAATATAATATAAAAAATATAGCTGATTAAAATACTCTCTATTAAGTAGCCTCGATGGTTGCGAGAGGCGGAGCCAAGTGGCCCATCACACTCAAATATACTGGTAACTGAATTAAGTTATGCCACAAATGCAAATCCTGTGGTACTAGATTAGCATATCCTGTAATGTGTTGCTTGCATAGATTAATAAAATATTACCCTTCCAAAATTGATGAATCATACAACCCACGGCTATAAAACCTGGTGTGTAACATCTTTGGGACCAGATTCGTATATTATTGGTAATATGGGTAATTATAGTCTAGTTAATCTAGGGCAAAAATAGATGCAGCCAAGCACAAGTTGGTTGAGTAGCCATTTACGATTTTGTGATCCTTGGCCACATCCAAATCAACATATCAAACGTTTACCATTATTATATAGTAGATTCAGGAGATATAAGACGGAACACAGAACAACAGATGAAGAGAGAGAGAGAGAGAGAGAGAGAGAGAGAGGGAATACAGCTGCTTATAAGATAATGAAAAATTATATTTCCGTCTAAATAATATTAATATGAACAGTCAGTTCCAACAATGTTTAAGGCTTTTTATATAGAAAATAGGATAACGATTTAAAACAATACGATGTGATAAGGTTTTATAATAATTATTTTCCAAAAAATATAAGATAATATATTCTTAAAACAGAAGGTCTCAGATTAACTAAACAGAAATAAAAGCTCTCTCTCTCTCTCGCTCCATACACTGTATGAATTTCTTTCGTTACCGTTCCTTGTACTCTACTACATCTCACCCCGCCCCCATTCTCTCTCTCTCTTCTCTTCTCTTCTCTTCTCTTCTCTTCTCTTCTCTTCTCTCTCTCTCTCTTTGTCCATATATATAGTATTTCATTAATTTATGCATTCCTTTGGCTGAGTACCGTAATTTCGCTCCTCCTCCCATTCGAACTACTCTAACTATGTATCGGTTGTTTGAACGTGGGCCACTTTCAGGGCAAGAAGGGCACGATCTCTCCGAGCCAGGCCGGGCGGGGCGACACCGCTTTTGTAACTGGCTGTACATTCCACAAAAAAAAAAAAAAAAAATGTTTTTTGGCTTTCAGAACTTCAAATAAAGGATTGTAAACTTATACTAATGATGTATGCATAATGCCTGTTCTGCTCTCATGCAGGAGAACCATGGATACTGGAAAAAAAATTAAGGCAATTTTGAAAAAGGTGTGATTATAATGCTAAGATTCCGTGCCATTGTAGCATTTTGGCTGACATATACGGTAGTAATCTCCATTTGCGTAAGATACAACTTCACTTTCTTATAAGGTGTACGTATTTGTAATATATTTTGTGTATTTAATTTTTCCAATGGTTCATATTTTCTTACTGCTTTCACTTTACATCTGTTTAACATATTTTCAACTTGCAACCTGAAATTATTCTGAACTACTTGACAATCTGTGGTATTTGGATACAATGTCAGTGTCTTCAGAGGAAGGCAAGCATAAACTAGAGACTAATATCTTAACAAAATCGTTCTATATGGAAGTATAAAAGACAGTGTTATGTACGTTCATTGGTATTTCTATCTCATGATATTTCTCCCCATTCACGACTCAAGCTCCTGCATTGTGCATTAGTGTAGCATCCAGTTTTGATCATTTTCATAAGAGCTGATAGATAGTATAGTAAATGGTTATGGGATGTTCAATGATTATTGGATGTTCTCGATAAAGTATAATACACACTGAAATTTTCTTGTTACTGCTCATATTTTATCCCTACATTTTATCCTTATTTCAAAATTGAACCGTTAATATGCACAATAATCTATTTTTACATGAACTGTATATCTATTGAGTTTTTACTAATAATTTTCCTCTCTCCATTTTTTTGTTAAAGACACTAGCAGGAGGTTACGTTGATGCATGCTGGTGTCCCTGGTATACCAACCTACTTGCTGCAGTTCATGGTGGAGGATTGCATGTGTGGGATATTTCACTCTCTACCCATGCACCAATACTTACTAATAACTTGCATGGAGCTGCTTCTGTTGCTTTCAGCCCCCACACAAGAGTAAGTATTTTAAAGGTACTGTAATGTAATTATAATAAGCCATAAAAAACTGCCACAGAGTAATCAGACCAGTACATATACTGTAAATGGTTATGTAGTATAATT
Source organism: Macrobrachium nipponense (assembly GCF_015104395.2). Taxonomy (NCBI): domain Eukaryota; kingdom Metazoa; phylum Arthropoda; class Malacostraca; order Decapoda; family Palaemonidae; genus Macrobrachium; species Macrobrachium nipponense. The sequence continues at coordinate 52,740,418 of NC_087205.1, forward strand.
TATTTTCCTTGTCCTGATGACTGTTAAATACTTTAGTGAGCCGGTTGTACTGGCATGGTGGCTAGTGTCGTGAGTCGTGACTTGCCATTTAAATATCGGGGGGGGGGGGGGGGGGGGGGGGGGGGGGGGGGGTGGGGGGGGGGGGGGGGGGGGGGGGGGGGGGGGGGGAGTTGCGTCTCCCCCAGGAAAATCACTGGCTCTGTGTCATGGTCAGTTACTGCTACAGTTTGGGGTCTGTGGGGGAGATTGAAACCAACATTCTTTGGAAGCTTGAATTTCAAGTCAATTTCCCTCCTGTGTGTTTGTTCCATAGCATTCAGGTCACTAGTGAGAGAATGGAAAAAAACAAAACCCAGGTCCATGTGTTGTAATTCTGACTGGGGAAGAAATGCTTGACTCATATTTAATTGGAAGCTGTATGCTAATAGGTAATTAAATAATTAAAAAGTCCCTAAATATTGAAGTGCCTATAAAACATTTGTTTTTGCATACAAAACCAGCCATTACTTTTAGTAAATTGTTCATGTCACTGATTTTGTCATTTCTTTAACTGCCATCTATAAATAAGGCTGATCAGTGGGTTTGACTGATGAGTTAGTATAAAAAAAACCCCAGTTTAAGTTTATGAAAATTTTGGTTGTTTCATCATAACTGCATCACTCATATGGCAGCTGAGGCTCCAAGTAATGTATGTATTGTGCTGCTACTGCTCTTCTTTATGTTAGATAAAAGACTGCAGTGTCTGGATCATGTGAAGACCTTGAATATACATATATTTGACTGATGGAGTTGTGATGAAACTAGCATGTTTATAAAAGATAAATACGTATGTAGATAACCATCATATGCACTATATATACGTATACTTTAATGAAAAATTCTATAAAGTAGTAATCAATAGTCATATTTTTCTACCCATTACAAGTAATCACATCAGTACCTAGTACATTTCATCATGTCTAATAACAAAATGGTCTTTAGATTATCTTGACAGTAATCCTCAAATTTCTCTTGCAGAATGTTATTGTTGGTGACAGCCATGGTAAAGTTTCTGTATTTCACTTAGAAGGCTTGGAACTTTCGGCAAGTATCTTCTTCAAGTATTCATCAGCAATATCAAAACTTGCCAAGTTTGGAGTGGTACCAGTAAACACAAATTAAGTATTGATATCATTGCAATAATCAAACATATCGCTCATTCATGAAAGGCTGTCACTAAATCCAATAGCCTCTCTTATTAATATGTGGTAAGAAGAGTGTTCCTACAGAGATGGTTATATTTTACATGTGCTTTTCTTTGGCACAAAGTTGGACTAGAAACCAGAATTTATGTAAATTATCTGATAGGATGGAATGTCTGCTAGCAATTTTCATCTGTTGGTTTCTTTGTGTGCAAGAAACAAAATTGGTATCTTCAATATACTGCTTCCCTAGGAGATCAGCATATATATACGTACCTTGGACCTCGAGTGCATGAGAAGAATCAGTCCTCCAAGATCTGGCCCAGCAGTGAGAAGTTGAGATAGGTTATTTCCCAAGTGAGGAGGCCAACCTCACCCTTCTTCATAATTTTGGGTCAAACATGACAAGATTCAGCTTGCCTACCAGATCAGTTGCTTGAATTCTATGAGTGTATAGGAGGATTGCCCAACCTAGACTGAAATTCTTTATTGTGTTCATGCTAGGTCATTTAAAACCATTTAAATATCATACTTAAAACTGGAGCAAGAAGAATGAAAGAAATTGAGAAGTCAAACACTAGAAGAGAAATAGTGTAATATATTGTAACTAGTGGCAGAAATGCAACTGTACATATATAAAATAGTATGTCGCGAAGTGAGCTTTCTAAGCAAACCTACCAGCACTACCCAGCTGTGATGATTAGCACATTTGAGTGACTGAGCTAGGTATTTAAGTAAATTAACAGTATTTTCTGACATACAGACCTGTATTTTACAGGGGCCCACTTTTGACCTTACACATTGAATTATC
>NC_087205.1:52742909-52752909 GCF_015104395.2 Macrobrachium nipponense
TTTGTTTGCAATATTAACAGTTACTATGAACCACTTAACAAATTGTATTGCATAGATGATTTGATTAATGACAGAAATGGTGAGAATAACTGTGAGTATATCCCTTACAGTCCTGATTTCAAAGCTCAAATTTTGTATGATGAAATGGTAGTATTTTTCACAGAATCAAGTAACAGCTAAGGTCACTTGTAGGAATAATCAATCTCAGATAATGTTTAATAACATAAAAATCCTTTGTGACATCTTGTGAAGTAGTTATTTGAATTATTTGTACTACAAGCTACCATTTTTGCTTCTTACACCTTAAATTTATCTAGACATATCATTAATTTTTGATAATGTCAAGAATTTCAAATTATCCAAACTTGAGTTTGAAGCAGCTAATCAATTTTTCCATATGTACAAGGCTGACATTTCCCCCATCATGTCCATGATAAATATTGTTTTGTTAGTACTCACCATAGTTGCTTTCATATGTATTGTCAGAATGTTAGTTGTTAACAAGCTCAACACCATTAAGAATTTACTGAAAAATTTGCCTTCAAGTAACTGATATACTAGCATTATTGTATATGTATATATATATATATATATATATATATATCATATATATATATATATATATATATATATATATATATATGACCAGTTTTACTTACACAACATTGTATTTTTTTTTCATATGTATATCATTTTAATAATTTTAGGCATTGAGGTCACTGCCAGTGAGGTGGCCGAGTGTTGTTAGGAAACAACAAGAGTCTTTCTAGTATATAGCTAGGAAGATTTAGTTAGGAAAACCACTGGTAGAATATATAGTGAAAGTAGAGTGATGAAGGATCTACCAGAAGTTAAGGTAGAAAAGGGAGTAGATGTGTACAGCATAAGTCTGCATGAATAGCAGTTTCGTAAACCAGGCCAAAACATTGGCACTTGTTTTTGAAAACACATAAAATGCAAACTGCACCAGAAAAATATGAACTTTGACTCCTCAGTGGGTGGTTACCGTCAAGGGACGAAACCAATCAAACTAATCTGGAGGTGGCACCGGAAGTAAGGAGAGCCATTCATGAAGAATAGGATGTGTCCTAGAGAGTAGTTAAGGAGGAGCTAATTGAAGCAGTTAGGTCCAAACAAACTTCATTTGAAGTTATAGAAAAAAGACAGTCAAGAACCAGTCCTTATACGGGGAGGCTGTGTTCCTTCTCACTCTGTTCCATTTTGTGTGATAGTGTTGTCAATCATAGTGTGAACTTGTACTTATTATAATTATAAGAAATAAGTAAGTGGTGTTTTTTACTTGCCCAGTATCCCAAGGATTTCCAACCCATGCCCAAGCCAATAAAAATCCTCCTGAGAGACATAGTGAAAAAGAATAAATAATCTAAATGTTCCTATGAGAAAAGAAAACTCAACCGTAACAAGTGATAAATGAAGGTTAGCCCATATGACATATAACCTTTCAAACATTACCCGTAACAACGAAGAGAACCAGAAGAAGAAGAGAGAGAATAAGAACTCCTAAGTACGCTACGCAAACATAACGAAGAAAGAAATAAAAATAAATACCTGTCACATATTCATTTATTTTTTATTATTTTTATATATTTATTTATTTAATTTTATTTATTTATATTTTTTTTATTTTTCAATTTATTTCATTTATTTATTTTTAATTATTATTTATTTTATTTAATTTTATCTATTTTTGTTTTTTATTTATTTATTTTTTATTCATTTATTTTTTTTTTAATTATTCATTTACTTACTTTTATTTTAATTTATGTTTTTAATTTTATATCTTTATTTATTTATTTTTATTTGTTAATTTATTTTTATTTATATTTAATTTACTATATCTATTATTATTATTTTTTATTTATTTATTTTTATCTATTTAATTTAGATTTATTTATTTATTTTATTCGTTATTTATTTATTTATTTTTATTTTATTTATTTATCTATTTATTTATATTTTTATTTATTTATTTATATTCATTTATGTTTTTATTTAATGTTATTTATTTTTTTTTTTTTATTAATTTTATTTATTTTTAAGTTATTCAATTTTATTGATTTATGTTTATTTTTGTATATATAATTTTATATATTTGATTTTTATTTATTCATTTTCATTCATTTATTTATTTATTATTTTATTTATTTTTTTTATTTATATTTTAATTTTTATATTTTTGTTTATTGTTTATTTATTTATTTTTATCTATTTATTTTTATGTATTTATTTCTACTTATACTTTTATTTATTCATTTATTTATTTTCATTTATTTATTTTTATTTTATATTTCATTTATTACTTATTTTGATTTTTTTGTTTATTTATTTTATTCTTATTTATTATTATTCATTTACTTTATTTTTTTATTTAATTATGTTTTTATTTTTTTTGTCTTATTTATTTATTTATTTATTTATTTATTTATTTATTTATTTATTTATTATTAATTATTTATTTATTTTTATTTATTTTTTGTTATTTATTTTTATTCATATTTATTTTTTAGTTATTTATTTATTTATTCTTATTTATTTATTTATTATTATGTATATTTATCTATTTATATATTTATTTTTTATTTATTTATTTTTATTCATTTATGTTTTTTATTTATTTCATTTTATTTTTTATTTTTTATTTATTTTATTTATTTTTATTATTCAATTATTGATTTATGTGATTTTTATTCATTTGTTTTATATATTTATTTGTTTTTATTTAGTAATTTTCATTCATTTAATTTTATTTATTTATTTATTTTTATCTATTTTTTATTTTCATTTTATATCTGTTTATTTATTTATTTTTTTTATTTATTTTATATTTATTTTATTTTTTTATTTATTTTTATGTTTTATTATTTACTATTTTTTTATGTTTTTATTATTTATTATTTTTTATATTATTTATTTTATTTATATTTATTTATTTTTATTATTTTATTTCATATTTATTATATTTATTATTTATTTATTTATTTATTTTTTATTTATTTTGTTTTAATTTTATTTATATTTTTATTTATTTATTTATTTATTTTTTATTTATTTTTATTATTTTTTTTATTTATTTATTTATTTTTTATTTTTATATTTATTTATTTTTCTTTATTTTATTTATTTTTAAGTTACTTATATTTATTTATTTTATTTTTTATTTATTTATTTTTTATTATTTATTTTTAATTATTTATTTATTTTTATTTATTTAATATTTTTGATTTTTATTTATTTATTTTATTTCATTATTTATGTTTATATATCTATTGATTTTTTCTTATTTATTTTATTTATTCATTTATTTATTTATTTACTTATTATTTTCTTTTTTATATTATTTGTATTGAATTTTATTCATTTTATTAGTTATTTTTATTTAACTATTGTTTATTTATTTATTTTTAATTATTTGTTTATTATTTGCAGTTTATTTATTTTTGTTTATATTTATTTATTTACTTTTATTTATTAATTTTTATTTATATTTATTTTTTATTTATTTATTAATATTTATTTATTTTTATTTATTTTTATTTTTTATTTATTTTTATTTAATTATTTATTTTTATTTTATTTATTTCATTTATAATTTATTATATCTTTAGATTTTATTTAAGTATTATTTATTTTTTATTTCATTTATCTTTTTTATTTTTATTTATTTTTATTTATTTGGTTTATTTTTATTTTTTATAATATTTATTAGTATTTATTTTTATTTTTATTTATTTTTATTTTATTTATTTTTATTTTTTCATCTATTTATTTATTTATTTCTATTTATTTATTTATTATTTATTTATATTTATTTATTTAATTTATTTATTTTTTATTATTTCTTTATTTATTTATTTTGGGTTTATTTTTATTTATTTATTTATTTATTTATTTATTTTATTATTATTTTCTTTTTTTATTTATTTATTTTTATTTATTTCATTATATTTATTTATTTATTTATTTATTATTTGATTTTTATTTATTTTTTTTTAAATATTTTTTTTTTTTTTAATTTTTATTATTTTTATTATTTTTAAAGATTCATCTTTTATTTTTATTTTTTTATTTTTTATTTTTATTTATATTTTATTTTTATTCATTTTCATTTGTTTATTTATTTTGTTTATTCTATTATTTTTATTTATTTATTTATTTTTATTTATTTTTTATTTTTTCATTTATCATTTATTTATTTATTTATTTTTTTTATTCTTCATTTATTTCATTTATATTATTTATTTATTATTATTCTTTATATATTTCTTTCATTATTATTTTTAGATATTTATTTATTTTGTATTATTTATTTTTTATTTCTTATTTATTATTTTTATTTATTTTTATTTATTTATTTATATTTATCTCATTTTTTATTTATTTATTATTTATTTATATTTATTTATGTTTTTTTATTTATTATTATTTTTATATTTTTATTATTGTATTTATTTTATATTTCAATTTTATGTTTTTATTATTTTATTTGTTATATTTATCTATTTATATTATTTATATTTGTATATTTCTTTTTATATGTTATTCATTATTTATTTATTATTATTTATTTATATTTATTTTTCTTTTAATTTTTATTTTTTAGTTTATGTTTTTTATTTATTTTTATCTTTATTTTATTTTTAGTATTTATCTATTCTTATTTTTTTTATATTTATCATTTATTTATTTTCATTTATTTATATGTTTATATTCATTTATTTACTTATTTTCATTTTTATTTATTTATTTCCGTTATTCATTTATTGTTTATTTATTCATACTTATATTTAATATTTTATCTTTAGTTTATTTATTTTTTATTTATTTATATTTCTTTATTTATTTATTTATTTATTATTTTAATTTATAGATTTTTATTTATTTTTCTTTGTTTATTTTTTTATTTTATTTATTTAATATTTTTATTTTTTTATTTATTTATTCTTATTTATTTATTTATTTATTTATTTATTATTTATCTATTTTTTTATATATTATTTTATTATTTATTTTTTGTTATTCATTTATATTTTTTATTATTTATTATTTTTTTTAGTTTATTTATTTATTTATTTATTAATTTATTCAATTTTATTTGATTATTTATTTATTTATTCATTTTTGTTTTATATTTAATTTATTTTTATTTATTAAATTTTCATTCATTTATTTATTTATTTATTTAGTTTAGATATATATTTATTTATTTTTTATTATTTATGTTTTTTATTTATTTTTTATTTTTTTTATTTATTTTTATTTATTTTTCATTTATTGATTTTTATGTTTTTTATTTATTCTTCTTTTTATATTTATTTATTTTTTATTTATATTTTCATTTCATTTAAAATTTTTTTTATTTACTATTTATTTTCTTTTTATATTTTCTGTATTTATTTATTATTTATTTTTATTTATTTATTTATTTTTATGTAATTTTTCTATTATTTTTTTATTTTATTTATTTCATTTTTTTTATTTATTTATTTTTATTTTTATTTTATTTATTTTTTATTTATTTATTTATTTTATTTATTTATTTTTATTTATTTTTATTTTTTTTTTTAATATTTATTTATTTTTTTATTTTTTCTTTTTATTTATTTATTTATTTTTCTTTTTATTTTATTTATGTTAATTTTAATTTATTATTTATTTATTTTTATTTATTTTTATTTATAGTTATTTATTTATTATATTATTTATTTATTTATTTATTTTTTACTTATTTTATTTTTTTATTTATTTTTCATTTATTTTTTATGTTATTTATATTCTTTATTTATTTATTTATTTTTATTTGATTTTTCATTTATTATTTATTTACTTTATTTTTATTTATATTTATTTATATTATTTTGATTTCATTTATTTACCGTTTTTTATTTATTTTTATTTATTTTGTATTAATTTTTTTATTATTTATTTGTTTATTTTTATTTTTTACTATTTTTCTTTTTTATTTATTTTTATTACGTTTATATTAGTTTATTTATTTATTTTTTGTTTATTTATTAGTTTAGTATTTTATTTATTTTTATTTATTTATTTTTTATATTTATTTTATTTTATTTATTATTTATTTTTGTTTTTATTTTTATTTATTTTTATATTTATTTTTATTATTTATTTTATTTATTTATTTATTTATTTCATTTATTTATCTTTAGAAATTTTTATTTTAAGTATTTATTTATTTTTATTTCATCATTTTTTTAATTTATTTTTATTTATTTTATTTTTATTTATTTATTTTTATTTGTTTTATTTATTAGTCTATTTATTTTTATTTATTTATTTTTATTTATTTTTATTTTATTTCTTTTATCTATTTATATTATTTTTATTTTATTTATTTATTTATTTATTTATATTAATTTAATTTTATTTATTTATTTTTATTTATCTTTATTTATTTATTTTGGTTTATTTATATTTATTTATATATTTATTTTTATTATTATTTTTTTATTTATTTATTTTATTTATTTTCATTATTTATTTATTTATTTTGGTTTATTTTTTATTGATTTTTATTTTTTATTTTTTAAAATTATTTTTTTTTAATTTTTATTTATTTTTTATTTATTTATTTGTAAAGATTCATTTATTTTTATTATTTTTTATTATTTATATTATTTTATTCATTTTCATTTGTTTATTTATTTATTTTATCTATTTATGTATTTATTTATTTTTTAATTTTTATTTATTTATTCATTTATCTTCATTTATTTATTTATTTTTTTATTATTTGTTATTTATTCATTTCATTTATTTATATATTTATTTTTCTTTATACATTTCTTGATTTATTCATTTTTATTTATATTTATTTATTTGTTTATTTTATTTATTTATTTATTTTTATTTGTTTATTTATTTTTCTATTTATTTATTTTTTCTTATTTATCTCATTATTTTTCTTTGCTTATTTTTATTTATTTTTATTTATTTTTATTATTTATTTCAATTTTTTTTATTTTGATTTATTTATGTTTTTATTTACTTATTACTTATTTTTATTTATTATTACGTTTTAATTTCTATTATTTTTTATTTATTTTATTTATTTATTATTCTTATTTATTTTTATTAATTTATTTAGTTTATTTATATATTTTTTTCTATTTACTTTATTTATATTTATTTATTTATATATTTTTTTATTTATCTTCATTTATTTATTTATTACTTATTTTTATTAATCAATTATTTATTTATTTTGATTTAATTATTTTTTTATTTTTGTTTATTTATTTATCTTTTTTAGTTTTTATCTATTTAATTTATTTTCGTTTATTTATTTATTTATTTATTTATTTATTTATTTATTTTTATTTATTTATTTTGTATATATATATAATTTATTTTTTGTTTATTTTTTATTTATTTATTCTTATTTATTTATTTTTATTCATTTATTTATTTTTCATTAATTTTTATTTATTTTGTTTATTTGTTTTTCATTTTTTTATTTATTTTATATTTATTTATTTATTTTATTTTTGTTTATTTGTTTTTATTTATTTTTATTCATTTTTATTTCATTTACATTTATTTATTTATCAATTTATTATTATTATTTTTTAAATTATTTTTATTTAGTATTTATTTCTATTTATTTTTTATTTATATATCAGTTTTATTTATTTATTTACTTTCATTTATTTATTTATATTTATTTATTTATTTTTTACTTATTTTTATTTATTTATTTCTTATTTTTATTTTTTATTTTTATTTATCTATTTTTATTTAGAATTATTTATTTATTGATTTATTTATTTATTTTTTATTTTTATTTATTTACTTTTATTTATTTTTTTTATTTATATTTATTTATTTTATTTTTATTTATTTTAATTTTATTTATTTTTCGTTATTTAGTTATTTTTATTTATTTCTATTTTTAGTGGTTTATTATTTTCATTTGTTTATATTATTTGTTTATTTTTATGTTTTATTAAAAGTAACTTGCTGCCTCAGCTGCATTAATTTTATACAGGTTCTTCTCTATTTTTCTAATTATTGCTTTCTCATTGTTGCTTAAACTGGTGAGCAACGCACCGAAGGTTGACATATCTCAATTAGGTTAGAACGAATGGATTTTATTGGTAAAAATTTCAGTCGGGGTAGTCAAATTCGGGCATATCCGGTAGAGTTTTTTATTACAGATAGAATTTATGTTAAATTCTATTTCTTTTCTATTCTTTCTATTCCTTTCCGGACGTTTCGTCTGAATAACCTCAGACATCCTCTTGGGCGGAGGTGTGTTAAGGACTGAAGTGAGAAGGTGAGTCCAGCTGCCTTAAAAATTATATTGCGGTGGCGCAGCGGTGGGGGGCGTCGTGCCGCTGCCTTTTCATTGGCTCGTGGGTGGGGAGCTTCTTTTTCATTGGCTGCCTGGCTGCGGGCTCAAGCCAGCTCCCGATCGCATGCTCAGCAGGCGCGCCGATCTTCTCAGCTGCATATCATCACGCCGGGCTTCGTTTTGATTGGGTAAAAGGCCGCGTGGACGTCAACTGCTGGTATTATGCATCGTATTAATGTCACTGCTGGTATTATCCATCGTATTCATGTCGTCTTGGATTTGGTGGGGCGTTTTCGGGCGGCGATATGGTGATGTTTGCCGTTATTGGAGTGTTTCTTCGGGTGCAGGTCGGGAGCAAAAAGGCCTCCTGTGTCGTGTTCATGGAGGGCTTTTGTTCTGGATGAGTAACGCCTCCAGGAGGCGCAGACGTCGAGGGTCGGGTGCTCTCCCTATTATCCTGGTGTTACGGATGATACAGTCGCGGGAGATTGTGTCTCGGTGGGGGCGGTGAGGGCGTGGTTCTTGATAGCCCCTTCTTGGGCATGACAGGAGATTCTCTTCGCAAGACGCCATGGTAGTCATTCCAATGTACTTCCCAGGGCATCCTCGGGCGGGGCATATGTATCATCCGTACACCAGGATAATAGGGAGAGCACCCGACCCTCGACGTCTGCGCCTCCTGGAGGCGTTACTCATCCAGGAACAAAAGCCCTCCATGAACACGACACAGGAGGCCTTTTTGCTCCCGACCTGCACCCGAAGAAAACACTCCAATAACGGCAAACATCACCATATCGCCGCCCGAAAACGCCCCAATCCAAGACGACATGAATACGATGGATAATACCAGCAGTGACATTAATACGATGCATAATACCAGCATGACCGTCACGCGGCCTTTACCCAATCAAAACGAAGCCCGGCGTGATGATATGCAGCGTGAGAAGATCGGCGCGCCTGCTGAGCATGCGATCGGGAGCTGGCTTGAGCCCGCAGCCAGGCAGCCAATGAAAAGAAGCTCCCCACCCACGAGCCAATGAAAGGCAGCGGCACGACGCCCCCCGCTGCGCCACGCAATATAAGCAGCTGGACTCACCTTCTCACTTCAGTCCTTCACACACCTCCGCCCAAGAGGATGTCTGAGGTTTATTCAGACGAAACGTCCGGAAAGGAATAAAGAATAGAAAAGAAATAGAATTTAACATAAATTCTATCTGTAATAAACTCTACGGGATATGCCCGAAAATTTGACTACCCCGACTGAAATTTTTACCAATAATAAAATCCATTCGTTCTACCTAATTGAGATATGTCAACCTTCGGTGCGTTGCTCACCAGTTTAAGCAACAATGAGAAAGCAATAATTAGAAAAATAGAGAAGAACCTGTATAAAATTAATGCAGCTGAGGCAGCAATTACTTTTAATAAAACTTGTTTATTTTTATTTATCTTTTATTTATTTATTTTTATTTTTGTTTTTTAGTTATTTATTTTTATTTTATTTAGTTATTTTTATTTTTATTTTTTTTTTTTTTATTTATTTATTTTTTATTTTTATTTATTTATTTTTATTTTTATTTATTTATCTATTTATTTTAATTTATTTTTTTTTTCTATTTATTTATTTATTTTTATTTAATTTTTTATCTATTTATTTTCATTTAATTA
>NC_087205.1:52760409-52865409 GCF_015104395.2 Macrobrachium nipponense
AGAGTGGACAATCAAAAAATTAAATAATTATTTTAACATGTTTATTTGAAAGTCATTCCTCTTTTAAATGGATGATTTTTACTTCAAAATTCATCTAGAAAATTGGCTTTAAATAGGAGAAGGAACTTGGAATTAAAAGCAGTTTATAATAGATTTAATTTGAATTCAATATTTTTAATAGTTTTGACCTGTTTTTAATGACTGATTTTATTTCAAAAATTATTTCAAAACTAGCCTAAAATTCAGGCAATAGATGTAACATAAAATCATTTAGGAAATATGTAAATTTTTTGCACAATATTTTTGAGAGTTTTTACCTCTATTTTGTCCGTTTTTTGTATCAAAAATCAATTTAGGAATAGCCTGAAAAAGTGATATTTGGTTCAAAAATCATTTAAGAAATCAAATAAAAGAAATGACGACGAATATAACATAAAAATTTTTAAATTACATTTCAATTCATATACGAAACTTTTAAGATTTTTAAACATTGATTTGTCTTTAAAGAATCATTTAATAAATCGGCTAAAAATAGGGCAGTAAATTTATCATAAAATGGTTTTAAATATATAATTTTTTGCAAAATATGTCTCTTCATCTCAGCGGTTATCTGTTTCAGTCATTATAAAAATCCTTTTAAAAAAAGTAAAAATCTAAAACAGAAAAAGGCTTTAAAAAAATTTCAGTTTAAATGGGTTTCTTGCCCTTCTTTTTTATAGAAGATTTTTGTTTAAAAATTATTTCAGAATTTTTTTTAAAGAGGATCATGAATGTAACATAAAACGTTCAAAAAAACTACAATTTTAGTACCAAATTTTCGAAACGTTTTCAGTTTTTTCTTATATTTTTATTAAAATGATTATTCTAAAAAACGGCTACAGTTCAAAAAGTAATTTGATTTGAATACAATATTTCAAGGATTTTCCCTCACTTTTTGATGACTGATTTTTATTTTAGAAATAAATATAACATAAAATTTTTTAGTTTTTTTTTTTTGATGACTGGTGTTTTTTTTAATCATTTAAAATATCGTCTAAAAATAACACAATTGTTGGATTTTTCGTTTCATGGCAGGGCAAGAAAGAACACAGAATTCGTTGTTTCATATATTTTGTAATACTTAACTGTATGGCAGCTTAACAGAAACTAAATATACATTGTAGATTTCAGTAAAAGGTAAAACAGTAAGAATTTACAGTACTCAACCAGTTTGAGTAAAAGGTACAATTATAATAAATACATAGTTACGTATAAATAGCAGTAGTATACAACTAATTACACCAAAGTGTAGTTAGCAATCTCACACCTCCCCCCAAGATGGCAGTGCAATACAAGGATACCTGGCATCTTAAGGTCCTTATTTATTATATGATTTCGAGTCCCATCTTATTTCTAAACGCTCTGATGCCCGTGTCTGACGTCCATTACGTCGTACTGGTAAGGCAACTGATAACTGAGTATCAGGCTTAGGTGATTTTGCAGGTGATCTACGTTCTCCATATCCTGAAGCTTCGCCACCCAACACCGAGGTAGGCGGGGAAATAATGTCTCCTGGCAAAAAGGGTGATGAGGTCGTAGGAACCTCCGATTTCTCCAATAGATGCGCCCACTCCCAGTCTTCACGAGGTAATCCCTCCTCGTGCCAATTCCGACCACAACTCCTGGTTTATCCCATCGTTTTGTCTTAGGGTCTTGCAGATCCACGTACATACCAAGGTTCAGCTTAGAGAGTGGTCTAGCATTGGCATCATACCGTTCCTTTGCCTGCTGCCGAAGGTACTTAGCCTTTAATGTCACATTCGTCAGCTGTACGTTGCCATTCCTTTGCAAATGAACGATGATGAGCCGGAATCCTGGAACTCAAAGGATGTCCAAACAAGATTTGGGCTGGAGATCTACCGTCTGCCCGTGGAGTATGCCTGAGGCTCAAGAAGCCCTCGTGCGAACTCATCCTCATTCAGCTTGCCATTTCCTGTGGTCGTCAAAATCAACTTCTTGATGATCTTCACGGTAGCTTCGGCATGACCATTTGCTTTTGGATTATAGGGCGATGTCACGCGGTGTTCCACCCCCCATCGAGCAAGGAAACGCCGCAATGTTGATGAAGCGAACTGCGGTCCTCCATCCGTTTTCAGTACTATAGGCCACACCTGTGTCTGAAAATATTGGCCTCAACAAACTAACTAGTTGAGCTGCAGAAGTTGATCCATTGCACGAAGATACATACGGCAACCTGACAGACGATCAACGACCACAAGAAATGTCTTGCCAGAGATATGAAAATAATCAGCAGACACGGACTCAAATACTCGACTTGGCAAGTCTTCCTGCATCAAAGGCTCATTCTGCTGACTTGGTAACAGCTCTCGGCAACGAGAACAAGACTTCACTGTATTCTCAAACGTCCCTGTCAATCCCTGGCCAGTATACAGTCTGGTGTGCTCGACGCTTGGTGCGGTCCACTCCTTGGTGAGCATCGTGTAGACACTGCAAAGTTTCTCTACGCAGGCTGCGAGGTATGAGAAGTCTAGGTCCATAAACTATCAAACCATCATCCATGGCCAGCATGTCCCGAATTCCCAGTATGCTCGCAACTCTTCTGATAAGCTATGCTTATGAGTTTGGAAATCCTTTCATTATTACATCTCTTAATGACAGATATTCACTATCATGTGCAGAGGCATCACGAATCTTATCAGCGTCTGGTCCCGTCGAGGAGCTAACCTTATGCCCTCCTCACAAGTAGCTAGTAAAGACGATACAACAGCAGCATGCAATGGATCTGCATCATCCAGCACATCATTGTCCTCAACAAGGTTCTGAACTGGTGAACGAGAGAGTGCATCCGGCCATGCTGTGACATTTCCCACTTTGCCACCTTGCAACAAAAGTAAATCTGCAGAGTTTTCATTCTCATACGTTGCAATCGGTAGGATTTTCCTATTTCTCCAAGAAAGTTTTGAATTGAGAAATACGGAACAAGTGGTCGATGGTCTACTACCAGGTCAAAATAAGGCAAACCAGCCAAGCAAACACTGCATTTCCTCACTGCCCAAAGTACAGCAGCCATCTCAACCTCAATTACAGCATACCTAGTTTCCGCATCCGTTAAAAACCTGGATCCACGCTGGATGAGCTTCCAAGCCTCTCCATGTTGTTGCAGCAAAACAAACCCCATACCATGCAACTTGGATGCATCAGTTTGAAGCATAGTAGGTAAAGATGCATCAAAATGAGCTAAAAACAGGAGGAGCTATGAGTTGCTTCTTTAGTTTTCTCGAAAGCCACATCATTGCTGAGGGGTCCATCACCATCATTCCAAGGTTTAAGCAGGTCCCTGAGTGGCTGTGCAGCAGCTGCAATCGCAGAAGAAAAGCTCCCAAGCTGATTGGTTAAACCCATGAATGACCTGAGATCAGTGATATTTTGTGGCTTTGGAAATTCAGCTATAGCTCTCACCTTCTGAGAATCCACACTATAACCTTCATGATTTATACTGTAACCACAAAATTCAATATCAGGTTGAGCAAATAAAATTTTGTCAGGATTAAGGTCAGGTTCCAAATTTGTCACATTTTTGCACAAGTGGTGATCACATGGGCTAAGTGGTCCACGGTAACTAGAATCATACACCAAATATCATCACAATTTTGACAGTACGTGGAATGTCTACCCAAAGCTTGATCTCCTCGACGATACTCATCTCAGATGATATAAAGCCCCATTACAGCTCGTTTGAATTTGTAACGTCCCCAAGGTGTGATGAGCAAGTAAAATCCTGATCTTCTTCAGCAATTTTGATTTGGAAGTATCCCATCTTAGCATCCAAAGTAGTGAACCACCTGGCTCCAGCATCCATTGACGATATAGCATCATGAGGGGATCGAACTGGATATGTAGGTCTGCGCACATAGCGGTTAAGTCTTGTAAGGTCCCACACACAACCGCACACCACCCATCTTCTTTGCAATAGGGACCATCGATGACACCATTCGGTGGGGTAATCAACCTCACCAATGATATCCTTGGCAAGCAAGTCATCTAGCTGAGCTTTAATATCCGATCTCCAACAACTACGGAATGGTGCGTGGTGCGGTCACTGCAAAAGGACGTGCATCTGCTGATAGCTGGATCCTCATAGGACCTCCCTGCATTTCCCTTAGAGTAGCTGAAGCATCACAAATACATGATGGATAAGTAGAAATGATGGAAGCTGCATGTTCTGCACGCTCTGCTTCTGTAGGGTCTCTGCTGTGTGGCCATCTTGGCAATGCCACTGGTACAGACACCAAACTGCTGGTACTTGCAGACTGCACAACATCCTGTGTGTTAGAAGTCACTTGTGGCTCCAAAACCTTCCTGGTTCTCGATGCTATATGTGGTTGCGACACTGAACATGTAACATGCTGTATTTGCGCTGGAAAGTTTTCTGGTAATATTCCCAGTGCTACACAATCAAACCAGCTCAGAAGTGCACCTTTCACTTCCTTGACGACTGACACAACTGTTGTCGTACTACGATTCCCCAAAGTTAAAAAAGCCTCAAAAGTACCCATGTTAGTGAGAGGTTGACGATCTGCTGCAATGAGACCACCCATAATGATCGGCTCCAGTGAACTCTCATGAATTCCAAGAGATTTAGCGTTCTCAAGTCCTATCACAGTTGTCTCCGCTCCAGAGTCAGGTGTCCACATAACTGAACTTGATCCTTTGGGGTGAGTGGTACTGATGCAAATCTGAGGGGTTGGACGTGATGACGCACAGTTGCTGTAAATATCTCCAATGACACGATATAGATTCTGCTTTGAAGGCTTGAACGTGCTTTTATTATTAGTTTTCTTCTTCTTAGGTGACAGTGGCTGTCCCTTTGACCTGCACACCACTGCGAAGTGACCTTTCTTACCACATTGTTTGCAGTCCCTGTTTAGAGCCTTGCATGCCATCTTATCACGATGGCGCTCACCTCCGCCACCTAAAGCAACTGCTGCTTTAAACGGGCTGCCTTCTGACCTTGCTTGTATTGGGACACTCTTGAAACATTATACTTTTCACTGCCCCAAATAACAGCACGACTGGCATTTGCATTTTCCGATGCTCTGCAAATATCAATAGCCATCTGCAAGTGAGCTTCTTTTCTTCTAACATACGTTTCAAAGCCTCTTCATCTCTGGTTCCAACGACGATCCTGGTCTCGTAGTCTGCTGTCCATGCAGGTTTCACAAAAATCACAGAAAGATGCAATCTCTTTAATGCCGCACAAAAAATCATCGAAGGTCTCGTGCAACTCTTGGACTCTTGTATGGAAGTCGCGTCGGTCCACGATGACATTCCTTTGGTTGCGCAAGTGCAACTCCATGGCATCCAATATAGTCTTCAAGTCTGCTCCATCATCCAGTGAGAGACCATATCTCAGAGTGTGGGTCAATCATCGTCTAGCACGCAAATAAATGCTGACCGCTGCTCAGCAAGAGAGAGAGATGACATTCTTGTCAACACTGCATGTCCCTCATACTTGTGACGCCACGAACCAAACTCTTTAAGAGATACAGAAGACGACAAGTGTGGTGCAGGAACTGCCCTTGCTGAGACTGATTCCTATGATGTCCCGAGGTACCAGCAAAACCCTCAAGAATTGCGGTTAACGTTCTTCCCTTTTCGTAGCTGCTTCTTGGGCATGATGAGCCATCTCTGCTTGCCTTGCCACAAGTGCTGCCAGTTGTTCGATTTGCTTCTCCATCGTGTACGGGTACTAAAGATTTAACACTGTACTTCTTGAACGACAGTAGACAGCATAAACGAAACCAATCACTGCGCCATGTTGGATTTCCGTTTTCATGGCAGGGCAAGAAAGAACACAGAATTCGTTGTTTCATATATTTTTGTAAACTTAACTGTATGGCAGCTTAACAGAACTAAATATACATTGTAGAGTTCAGTCAAAAGGTAAACAGTAATAATTACAGTACTCAACAGTTTGAGTAAAGGTACAATTATAATAAATACATTGTTACGTATAAATACAGTAGTAGTTATACAACTAATTACACCAAAGTGTAGTTTAGGAATCTCACAACAATGAATTTAAAATAAACAGAGTTGAAAAATAATAGTTTGGATACAATATTTTGGGAGTTTTGTTTTCTTTTTTATGACTGATTTTGATACCGAAAATTATGTAAAAACACGTCTAAGTTTTAAAATAATTTCAGTTTTTGCATAACATTTTTGAGTTTTTCCTCTTTTTGTTGGCGGATTTTTGTTTAAAAAACTATTAAAAAAATTGCTTAAAAAAGAAACCTAAGAATAAAAAAAGGACAAAATAAGAGACCTAAAAAGATTTAGATATAATATTTTACCACACAGTGTATTAAAATTATAGAGAGACAAAAAAGATACCTAAACAAGCCTTAAATATTTCAATTTAGATACATATTTTACCATAAATAGTTTCTTTAAACTAAAATAGGTTTGTTTAACATTTTTTATGGTACATTAATTGTCAAAAATTTATGCGATTCTCAAATGATTTAAAAGCAGTATAAAAAAGGAATTTAATTGATTCACAATATTTTTAATAAATTTACCGTATTTTAGGACTAATTTTATTTCAAAATTTATTTAAAAATTGGCCTAAAATAGGGCAATGAATAGCACATAAAAATTAAAAATATATATTAATTTTTTTTAGTTTTTCCCCCTTGTTAAGGCTGTTTGTTGATAAAAATTAATTAGAAAAGCAACTAAAAAATTTGTGAACGACAAAAAACATTTAAACATATTCCTAATTAAATGCAATATTTTTTTTTTAGATTATGACCTCAATCTGATGAGTGATTTTTTTTCTCAAAAGGCTTTTAAAACCGTATAAATATATGAAAATAAATGCAACTTAAATAGTTTAAAACAATATTCAATTTTAGTACATATCATCTTTTTGATACATTTTTGATTGGGAGTTTTACCCTCTCTTTGGTGACTAATTTTTATTTCAGAAATAAATTAGAAAATGGCCTAAATTTAGTAGATTGATAAATGTAACATAAGAAGTAATAAAAAATATTCAAATTTTTACCATTTACTTTGGTGGCTGTTTTCTGTTTCAATTAATCATAATAAAATTCTCTAAAAAATAAATAAAAAAATGAAACAGAGAAAAGCTCTAGAAAAATGTAATTTTGTTTTAAATGCAAATAACTTGAGCTTATAGGCTCTCTTTTGGGAGTTTTGCCCTCTTATTTGCTGACATAGTGAAAAATATTGTATTTAAATTAAAAGATAAAAAAAATCGTTTTCTTCGCCCACCCCCGTTTTTTAGGCTATTTCTTATATTTATTTTTGATACAAAAATAACGGAGGTAAAAACTATCAAAAATATTATGCAAAAATATATATATTTCTTAAATGATTTTGTTACATCTATTGTCCGAATTTCAGGTGTTTTTTGAAATAATTTCGATTTAAAATCAGTCATAAAAAATCAGGCAAAATATTAAAAATATTAGATTCAAATTAAACCTTTTACAAAAAACTGCTTTTAATTTGAAGTTCATTGTCCTAATTTTAGCCAATTTTCTAAATGATTTTTGAAGCAAAAATCATCCATCACAAAGAGGAATGAATTTCAAATAGACATGTTAAAATAATTATTTAATTTTTGGATTGTACACTCATTTTTATGACTGATTTTTTTTTCAAATATAATTACTAAAATCACCTAAAAATGGGACAAGAAATATAGCATAAAAAGCTTTAATAAATATTCCAGTTTTGCACAATATTTTTAGGTTTTTGTCTTTTTGTTTCAAAAATCATCATAAAATGCTAAATCAAATTAAACTGGAAAAAGCTTTAAATATATATCAATTTAAATGAAATAATTACGCGTTTTAGTCCTCATTTAGATGTGTGATTTTTTTTTCAAAAATCTTTTAAAAAAACCACATACATTTAAAAAAAAAGTTTCAATTTTGGTACACAATTTTCGAGAGTTTGTTTTAATCTTTTGATGCAAGATTTTAGTGTCAAGAATCATTAGAAAAATCACCTAAAATGGAGGAAAAAAAATATATTGATTGATAATTTTGCATTCGATTTCATTCTGACTTCTGTTTCCACAATCATTTCGAAATTACCTAAATCAAGACAATGAATATAACATAAAAGAATGGTTTAAAAAAATTATTATGAACTAAAATTTTTGGGAGTTTTTCACCCCATTTTGTTAACTAATTATGCAAATCGCATAAAAATGACAAAAAATGAAACTAAAAACTTTATTTGAATTTATATACAATATTTTTGTTTTTTTGGCATCTTTTTGATAAATAATTTTAACTTTTGTCTAAATTTTAATATTATATTCATTTACATATTTTTATTAAATTATTTTTTAAATAAGAATCATTTATTGAAATAAGGCGAAAATTCTCTTAAAATGCTGTATTTATTGCCGATAATGTGGGGTAGATTATTTATATGTAAATACGGATATAGTTCAACCGACGATTTTTTGGTGGGAGAATAAATAGTAAATATATTGGACTGTTTTACTTTAGCAAGTGGTAGAGGAAAAGGAATACATAATACAGTCTACAAATTGTTGAACACGAACATCTTGGATCAGATTTCTATTCTTATCACGGATCAAAATGGACACCTTTTACATTTCACTAAAGACTCGAGTGTTACTTGCCTGCTCCGTATAAAACCTAGAGGAAAATTAGATGAATAGGTGCGTATATAATTCGATGTTCACCCTTGGCATTCCTTATTCGTGATCGTAACACCCTCGGGTCAACTAGAACTTGCGAATCAAGCTTCACTTAAATTGTTTGGGAATAGTATAAACAGTAAAATGAGAGAATTATTCGCCCCTCCTTCAGAGGCGGAATTTAAAAAATTATTTTTATCAGACCCTTTATTAAGGAGAGGGGCGGTGTTTGAGGATATTTCCTTTTTCTATCCCGGCCGAAGGAGGGGAAGTGGTCTTTTTTCGACCATAAGTGGTATTGCACGTAAAGTGCTTCCTTTTCTATTTAATGCCGCGAAACCTTCAGTTAATGAATTTGGTAGATCTGTGTTATCTGATATGGTAAACAGCGGTTTACCTTTAAAAGAATCCATAAAACAAAATGGTATAAGGGCCCTCAAAACTACTGGACAACGAATTTTAAGCGGTACTGGAAGGAGAAGGAGAACGAGACGAAAGAAAATGGTGAAACGATTAGTTAGACGGTCGAGTGTGGGAGGAAAGAAAAAACGGAGGAAGAGGAAGGGCACACGAGTTAAATCTAGGAGTAAATATGATAAGGACGTGTACGATCTTTTGTAACTCATTCATCAATTGACATTCGGCGGGTACGCACTCGTTCTACCCTTCATCTAAAATTATATAAACACAAAATATGGCTAGCGTAGTTCCTAACATACCCAGAACTGGTAATCAAGTTCCTGTTTCATTGTATATTGCAGGTATATCAGAATTGTTCCCGAATGTTAATAGACCGAGAATTATTGAAACTTCAATTAATTCAAAGGAAAGACTGGATTTTACAAATTGTAATATTTCCATAAATCAAGTTCTATCTGATAAATATATAGAATTTCGCGTTAATGGGGTGGCAGGTTCTTTCTTAGATTTGTCAGGTATAGTTTTAGAATTATATATCACAATAGATAGGGACGGTGCACAATTAGCGGATGATGTCCACGTGTCTGTTGTTAATGGTATTAGTAATACATTATTTAAATCTGCTTCCGTTTTCTTGAATGAAAATTTGGTGGAATCCTGTCCAGTATTCAACTATCAATCATATATCAAAATGTTGAAAATGATAAAACCCTCGGCATTACCTACCACCAGTCGGGGGGGATTTTTATACGATGACTATCATGTAACACACGGGGTAACTCGGCAATTTACTGCCAATACCTTCGGTCAAACCAGCAGGTGGGAGATGAAAGTTATAGGTGACATTAAAATGAGGGGCGTGCATACATATTTTCCACTTCTTTTGGATATAGCGACTATGGACATGTATTTTCTGGATTCGGTTGATTTGAGACTTAGACTCGAATTAGCGAATAATAACTGGGTTATGGGTGCCCACACAGACAGACATTTAAATGTGTTGAATTTAGAAAAGGCTAAATTATGGATCGATAGAGTTACCCCAGATTATAACGCAATGTCAGCTTTAAATGAGGCGATAGCAGTTAATCCTATACAATATATATTTGATAAGACTTTATACAAGACATATTGGGCAGAATGAAAATTCGATTTTAATTGATCAGCCTTTTAACAGTTGTATACCTGAAAAAATCACATTGGCCATGATTGATATGGAAACATTTTCAGGTGATTACGTGACCAATAGTCTATATTTTCAATCTTTCGATTTAAATAATATACATATTACCGTTAATGGGAATACTGTATATAATATTCAATGTAGTTTCCCTAATACCATCATGCAATTATATCACGAGACGCAGAAAAGTATAGGGGGTGGCGGTGATAATCTGATCACTTATGATAGTTTTAAAAATGGTAGAGCTATTTACTGCTTTAATTTTTTTGTGGAAGATGTTTAAGATTCCATGCCAGTGGAAATTTCGGCAAACCTGCGAATATCGATCAGGCTGGGTACGGCTACGCCTAACCCTTGCATCATTTTACTTTTCGGGGATACCAAGGGTATTTTAACGGTGGATGCGGATAGGGTTATTCAGTGTGATGTTAGGGGTTAAATGGAATGGATACAAAAGAAATTGAAATAAGTTTAAAAGGATCACTTGGTGACCTGGTTAAATATTTAGGTGTGTTCGTTTCGGATGAAGTAGGATTATTGACATTGCCAGAAAATAGAATTAAACTTTTAGTTTTTATATCTAATACATTATCTTCGTCTACTGATATTAATATTGTTGGTCATTGGGTATGTTTTTACGTGGAAAAATCACCTACAAATATAATCTTCTTTTTTGATAGTTACGGTATAAATCCAAAAGTTTATTCGAATGACTTCTCTAAATTTATATATGCGCATCCTGAATATAACCTCTATCGACTAATAAAACAAATACAACCTGATAAATCGTACAAGTGCGGTCTTTACGTTAGTTTTTTTGTTCATTGCGTGAGTCACCGAGGTGTGAAAACAGTATTATCCTTAATACAGAATGTATTCTCATTCACTCGTTTGGGAGGTAATGATAAATGGATAACGGGATATTATTTTAAATATTTGAAAAAGTTTAAATGTTCACATTGGAGGTCCTCCGCATCTTAAACAACTAAGGTAAATGCATATTTTTCTTTGATTTTTATATTACTCCATTTACATGCTATTAAGGGTATATTCTATATATGTATCACACACCTTCAATCACATAACTTTTTTTACTTATTTCAGGATGCGTTGTGAGAATCATTCACCCATGAACGTCAGTGATAAACTGCTAAGACATCTTAGTCGTTTCCTCTTAAACGCTTTTCGAAATATTCAGGTTAAAATAAGGATACACGCGGACGTTATATTGGGATGCGTGCTGAGACGGTCTGACAGCGATTAGTGTATTGAATTTGTAAACTGTCTTTATGTGGTCAATAAATCCTTTTGAATAATTATATAGGTGTTTTTTACTATGCCCACAATACATTTGAAAGCAAAAACAGGGAAACGGAGAAAAAGAGTGCGTGTTTCTATGGAATCAGGAACTATTATTAAATAAATATATAACACATCGGTTTTTACATACCTTCACCGGGTTGCTCGTTTCCTTCAGTAGTGGGTGGTGGCGAAGTTGGTCGGGGGATGCACTGTTGTGGGCTGCCAGTGGGAGTTGTTGCATCTCCTGCTACTTCTTCTCCTGCTTCATGGTCATGACCCGTTTTCACCTTCCTAATAAATGAGTTTGGGGCTCCAACACCATAATAGTAATGGTGTCTGACTTGAGTGGCTACTTCGTCGGCTGACAGTTCACTACTAGAGTTATTTCCCATATCTGAAAGGGAGGAATAATGACTGTTTTATATATTCCGCTTCTTTCAACGGGTACATTATTTTATAAGAATATCTATTCCATATACAGATGAATCTTATTGCTGTTTTTAATATTTACTGTACTATATGTTCAAGTAAATGGAAAGTGTTTTATATGCTACTTACTGAATAGTGATGGACGGAAACGACGTTCCGGTCAAGAGAAATACTTGTAGGGACAGAGGGTCGGTGTGTTGCACTTACTCTTATACACTTTGGGTAAGGAATAACATCAATTTTCCCTTGTCGGTTGTATTTATGGTGTTCAGTTGGGAAGTAATAATCAGGTGTGATGGTGTTTTCGATGAAGTTATGTATTCCAAAGATGAAGTTCACGCCTTGTGGGATTTCGTAGCGATAGAATTTATCCCCATTGGAGGAAAGATGTGGAAGGTTTATATGTGAGTCATATGTGTGTGTGTGTGTATGGATGACCTTTGGCGTGAGGAAATGATAAGGCTTGTTTATTTCGTGTCTGCGTGAATCATGGCTGGTAGTGATACTGATTTTGATAAAATAAGTCATGTGTGGATGACCTTTGGCGTGAGGGAATGATAAGACTTGTTTATTCATGTTAGTCTGAATCATTGCTGGGAGAGACTTGATGCTTCGTCACAACTGGTTTGTAATCAGTGATTGTGATAGAGGGATCTCGGGTAGCGGGGCTTTTGAAGCTCATTATCTCTTGAAGGATTGTCACATCAAGACGTGAACTCTTGCCATGGCTTCATCAACCTCCTCGTGCAAGTTAGTTTTTGGGAACTTGTCCGAAAATAAGTTCCGGAAGAGGAGTACGTGTTTAGTAGTGGCCACTAATTGTGTGACATGCAGGAATTATAGTGTGGTGGCGGACATCATTCGAGCTCATCCGTATGCCGAATTGGCAGGTTTTTTATATTCTCGCACGTATGCATCATATGCCTGTCTTCGTGATAGGGGTATTGAAGGGTCCGCCATTGTGAAAAGACCTGAAAATATCACATCTTGGGAATGCGACGAAGAAGTTGATCTACCCACCATAGCTACCTTATTAACCCAATACGGTATCGGCGCCCCAATTGAAGATAATGAATATGAGCAAAAGAGCATGGCTTATTCCAAAGATGAAGATCATGCCGATCGTTTGGGCAGACATAGCAAACAGATGAGGTTCAATCAATTTTTTTCTTCGGTCAAGAAATTGAAGGAAGAATTATTTAAATCATCGTATGGCTATGTCAAATATGTTATCTTTCCCGCTGGCATCGGTCAAAGCGGACAGGTTAATACGACTTGGTTGAATCAATATTTACCTGTGTTAGCTACATTCAGTGATGAAATGAGCCAAATTGGTAAAATATGTTGCGTGGCTATAATGAAAAAGAATTTATCCCTGTTGGAGGAAAGGTGTGTGGAAGATTTATATATGAAAAACTTGTTAGCTAAATTTAAAAGCTTTGAGGTGTTAGATGAAACGTCGTCTTTGATACATGGTCGGGAAAGTGCTGGAGAAGATGTTTGTGGTATATAATAGGGCTGTGATGTGAAGGAGCAGGTTAGAGAATATATAGTAGCCATATGTTTTGTTGAAGTATTGTTTTTGAAAAAGCGAATGCGCATATTATCGCGTTTGTGTTTGTACAGTTTTTTCTAATGTATGTGTTTGTATGGAATATTAATTCATTCCCCTGTATTTAGCATTGGTTACAAATATAAAATAACAATTCTGTCTGTCATTTGTTTTTTCAACCTCTTTCAAACTCGGTATAATAAATAAATAAAATTGAAATGTGTACCTTTGTCCTTGTATTCGGTATGGGGATTATGACTCAAATTCTATGATAAATAAAATTTCACGTGATGGTGAAGTCAGCTTGGCGAATATGGTGGTAAGGTCTTGTTTCTTCGTGTGTATGTGTGCGTGATTCATCATCAGATAAGATTGACCCTGTCGGTTATTGGGGGAGATATCAAATTGGTAAATATATGTATCACATGAGGATGAAAAGTCAGTCGCCAAATATCCTTTTATCATGATACTCTGAATATCTAAGCAGCTGTGTATATATACATATATATTTCTTATAATAATTAAATATATATATATTATATATATATATATAGATATATATATATATTATATGTATATATATATATATATATATATATATATATATATATATATATATATATATATATATATATATATAAAACAAAATGTAACGACTGAGAGAGAGAGGGAGGGAGAGAGCGAGGGAGGGAGAGAGAGAGAGAGAGAGAGAGAGAGGAGTCGATAGGGGCTCTATTTGCGATGTGTATATATAAATTTAGAGTTTTTATAGGAGGAGGATGAGGTAAACGTCCCGGTTACGTTGAAAACAATTAAAGGGGACATGAGTTGCAAAAAATCATTTCCATAGAGTTACGTGACATCACAGGGGTAGAAAAGTGGAGTCAATTTGGGGTGGGGGGTTGAAATATTGGTGTTATTCCCGTAGAGTTACGTGACGTCACAGGGGGGTAGGAAAGGTGGAGTCAATTTGGGGTCGGGGGTTGAAAGGATGGTTTTATTCCTGGAGAGTTAAGTGACGTCACAGAGGTAGAAAAGTGGAGTCAATTTGGGGTGGGGGTTGAAATGTTGGTTTTATTCCCGGAGAGTTACGTGACGTTACAGGGGGGTAGGAAAGGTGGAGTCAATTTGGGGTCGGGGATTGAAAGGGTGGTTTTATTCCCGGAGAGTTACGTGACGTCACAGGGGTAGAAAAGTGGAGTCAATTTGGGGTTGGTGGTGGCGGGTTGAAGTGTTGGTTTTTTTCCCGTAGAGTTACAGGTGGCCACGCCCCCCCACCACCCTTTTCGACCTCATGTACGTACATGAGCTCATCAATAATGTGGAGTCGATTTGGGGTCAAGGGTGGCCACACCCCCTTTTACACCTCATCTACGTATATCAGCTTATAAGACAAGTGGAGTCTATTTGGGCTTAGGGGGGGCCACGCCCCCTAATATGAGCTCATGTACGTACATGAGCTTGTAAGAAAAATGGAGTCAATTATGGGCTCATGTACGTACATGAGCTTATAATACAAATGGAGTCAATTTGGGGTCAGGGGTGGCCACGCCCCCCAGAATAGTGGAGTCTATATGGCGTCAGGGGTGGCCACGCCCCCCAGAATAGTGGAGTCTATATGGGGTCAGGGTGGCCACGCCCCTTTTGTGGGTTTGGGGGGTTGCCCCGCCCCTTTTTAGGCCTCACGTACGTACATGAGCTTATCAGGAGAGGGGGAGGGGGGTAGCCACACCCTTTGGCGGGGAGGGGGGGGCGGGGGGCAGAGCTAGAAAAGTGGAGTCTATGTGGGGTCTTTTCCTCTACTTACATCGCACATAAAAAAGTAGAATGTTTGAAAATAAAATGCATAGCTGTATGATACCTTTTAATAACTAATTTATCACTAATCATCACTGAAGTAGATCACACTGATGCAGGATACCTTGAAATTCCCACAAACGAACTATAAAAATCTTGAATGGGCTCTTCAAATCAGACATAAATGGTCAGCATGTAAGGCAGGTTCCAAGGCAATTTGAACTGATACACAACACCTCTTGAGACGGCTTGTGAGCAGTTGAACCTTTGCTGCTCCTCTGCCGTCAAACCGCCAGTCAGATGCTTCTGCGTTACGTGTGATTAAAATAAAGAAGGCAGAAAAAGGGCATTAGGAGTAACAGCAAAACGGTGGAATGGTGAAACGAGTTGTTACTGGACGGTGGAATGGCTGACATTTGCAGATGTTACAGTGTTTGCAGGTGATAGTGCAAAAAATAGAAATAAAAAAATAAAAAATAAATAAATACATAAATAAGTAAGAAAAATCAAAACCAGTGAAAGAATTTCTCAATAAGAAGAGAGTATGAGGAATAAGGATAAGTGGAAGTCATGAAGATCAACCAATGAGTTTAGATATGTTTTGTAGAATAATGGAAGCAGTTGCTTCCTGGAGATACACAAGAATCATTGTAAACTGCTTGATACTAAGATGAGAGAATATATGAAGGAAATGCTGTAAATGTTGGATATCAGTGAAAGAAAAGGTTGAAATTGTTGAGATGAATTGTTTCCAAGTATGAATGAAGCGAGAAGGACTGATTAAGTGCAGGGTAAAGGGTAAACAAATGTAAAATAAGATTCCAAATGTCTTCAGGTTTGGCTATATAGAGATAAAAGGATGATTGACAGGTTGATGGATGGACTGTATCATTCAGAAGCCTTGAGGTCATGGGAGAAATGGTACCTTAAAAACACTGCATGGATTGCATGACAGAGTATTAGCATGAAGAGCTTTATTGATAAAAACGCAATTGAATGTGTGTAAGATAGAGATGAATAGCACAGTAAGCGTCTGGGGGTTCAGGTTACTGCCCAATGATCCATCAGTTTAGGTATGGGAAGAACGAAGTTATTGGAAAATGAGGTTTATTATTTTGATATATATATATATATATATAATATATATATATATATATATAGATATATATATATATATAGGAAGGTTGGGGCTTCTGGAACGCCATAGATTAAATACAAACAGGATGGAGAAAAGCCAGCGTAGCATTATTTATTTATTGTTCAAATTTTCGAGACTTTGGGTCTCATCTTCAGGGCTGTAAAATATGCAAAATACACAGATTAAAACAAGACTAAGTATTAATATCAATAAATATGGAACAATATAAAACTTAAATATTCTAAAGAATTATAATTTAGGAAATAAAAATAAAACGTGAATTATGTTTAAGTCAGTACCTATCTCTATTGGAGTTAATTTAAAAAAAATGAGTGATGTTCTCTGGTTTGGAAAGGAGGACATCAACTATGCTATAAACAAAACTGTGGAAGAGGCCTGACCATTTAATGGGGGCACAAGCTGTTTGATTGTCAACGACTCCAAAACAGAGAGAGAATAGTCATTGGGTGCTCGCATGTTAGAGAATTCTTTTGTTTTCAAAGTACATCCCGTACGGTGACTGACTTCGAGATGAGAATCGATTCTGACTTTGAGTGAACCGCTGCAATGATGAGTGCACATGTTTTTTCATGTATCACCAGACCTGTTCAATGGTGTTAAGTTCAAAATGAGCAGGTGGCAGCCGGACGTCGTCATGACCCCATGAACGGATAACGTATCAATCATGTGCAGAGGTTGAAGGCGGTTCTGCTTACAGATCTGCAGCAACTCAAAGCGTGTGGTTTAGGAAGGGAATGGTATCGGGTGACATGTCAACAATTTCATGATGTCTGCTTTGATGGTGGGGGTGGTAGGACAGCAGCGACTTTCCTCACTCAACTGATGGTATGGCGCATTGTCAAACACCAGCACTGATGGCTCAGGCAATGCTGGAAGGAGCTGCAACGTCAGTCAACGAACGAAGATGGTACTGATCATTTTGCCGTGGTAATCGCCAGTTTTGTATTTTGCTGGGAAGCACAAAAAAACATTCTTGACGAAACCGTCAACTGTGCCCACAGCAACAACCACAAAGCACTCTCCTTCTCCAGGCGGGACCTGACGACTTTAGTTGGAACTGGTCGCAGGCTGTGAGGCATCCACCCACCCCCTGCTGAGATGCATCCTCGTAGTAAACCATGTTTCATCAACATATACCGCCTGTGTCCCGTTCTTCCGATATTCCTGAAGTGCTAGGAGAGTGCCAATGCGCCAGGACACAATATCAAGGGACTCCTTTCTTGCATACATTTTCTGTGGTGTGGTCTTATAGCGGAACCCCATATTGTGAGGTAATCGCCACACCGCTGTTTCTGAGGTTTCAGTAGGAATGATTTAGTCTTTCCGTTAGTCTTCTGTCAGCGTGCTAATGGTAAAGTATGTTTCTGATCAAATTCATCATGTATATACATAGCAGGGAATGGCATCAATGGCAAAATTGTCGAAGACACTTGGTGTGGCGTTGAGTGTCGGTGTGCATTGTGGTGTTGCGAGGGGAGTGTTGGTCTGTCCCAGGACCCAGGCTGCGCTGTACAGCGGCAAAATTACAGTGATTTCAAGCAATGGCTCGTCCCCCAAAACAACAACAAAAGCGGAGCATACTGCAAAATATGCTCGGAGAATTTTAGCATTACGCACGGTGGACTATAAGGGATGTGCGACAGAATGGATCAACCGCAGCACAAATCAAATAAATAAGCAGCCTGAGCCGCAGCAGTGTTAGGAATAAGATCATTATTCCCAGCAAAATATTTTACAGAGGCAGAAAAGGTATGGTATACATACATACATACATACATATATATATATATATATATATATATATATATATATATATATATATATATATTAGTTCAACTACTTCTCCAATTTAGGTGTCCCTTATTTCAATTTTCAAAATCTGGTCACGCTGGTAATCACGCAAAGAAATGCAATATTGAATGAAATGTATATGGGCAAGAGAGAGAGAGAGAGAGAGAGAGAGAGAGAGAGAGAGAGAGAGAGAGAGAGAGAGCTTTCATTCCTGTTTAGTTATTAATCTGAGATATACTTAAGACCTTCTTCTTTAAGAAACATGTTATCATATTTTTTGGAAAATGATTATTATGAAATCTTATCACATCGTATTATTTTTAATCGTTATCACATTTTCTAAATAAAAAATGCCTTAAATATTGTTGGAACTGACTATTCATATTAATATTATTCAGTCGAAGATATCCTTTTTAATTATACTATAAGCACGTATCTCTCTCTCTCTCTCTCTCTCTCTCTCTCTCTCTCTCTCTCTCTCTCTCTCATTCTGTCCTCCGTCTTATATCGCCTGGATTGACTATTTCAATAATGGTAGATGTTTGATATGCTATTTGGATGTGGCCAGGGATCACAAAACCGTAAATGGCTACTCGACCAACTTGTGCTATGTTGTATCTATTTGTGCCCTATAATTAACTGTATTACCAATGATATTCGAATCTGTTCACAAAGATGTTACACACCAGGTTTTGTAGCTGTGGGTTGTATAAGTCATCAAAACATCAACTTTGCAAGGATATTATTTTATTAATTAATCTATGCTTAGAACATATTACTGGATATGCTAATCTAGTACTACAGATTTGTATTTATGGCATAACCTAGTTGAATTACCGGTATTTGAGTGTGATGGGCCTCTTGGCTCCACCCCTCACAACCATCTAAGCTACTTATAGGAAGTATTCAATTCGCTATATTTCTTATATTATAGAATATTTATTATATGGTTTCCGGAACTATTGTCTTTGTTTAAAAAGAGAAGCAATGGTTAACGTGTTCTTGAGTATAACTCTACTTTTAACTGCCGGAAGGTGTCGGTGAATAAGGTCATTTAACTGAACATAAAAGGACTTATCATGAATAAAAGGGATACTGAAGTAAAATGCCCACTTGGGTACAGTAGGAATATTAAAAACAGGAACAAACCTACGATTTAAAAAATTATACAATTGTTTTAAAAAAAGCTTGGATGGGTAAATTTTCTAAAAAAATAATTCTGGAGAAATGAGATTTCTTGCTGGAAACCAAACCAAGTGGAAGATAAAGTATACGCCCTGTGGAAGAGCGTATTTAAGGAATTTAATTTAAGATTAAAATGACAACTGCTATAAAAATTTTTACCTAAGCCAGTAAATGTTTGCTTTCTAAAAATAGAAGTACAGAAGCCCTGCTCGTTACGGGACACAAGTATATCCAAAAATGCAAGTTTATTGTTTTCTTCGTAATCAATCGTGAACTTAATGTTGGGATGGGCCAGATTGGCGTATTCAAGAAACTGGTCGGCTTGCTCTTTATTTCTAAAAAGAAAAAAGGTGTCGTCTACGTATCGTTTGTAAAATAACGGCAGAAAAGAGAGGGGACAATTGTCCAGCAGTTGTTCCTCTAGATGGCACATAAAGATGTTAGAAAAAACTGGGCCAAGAGGACTGCCCATGGCCATACCTTCAACCTGAGAGTAAGCTGTATTATTAAAAATAAAGGCAGTGTCCTGCACTGCCAGTTGCAACATTTTCTTAAAATCATCATAATTAAAACCGTGAAATAAAATATCTCGTTGGGTAAAAATTTTGTCTAAGATTATTTGTATTGTCTCTTCCACAGGGACGTTGGTAAAAAAAGACTACGTCCAAGCTTACCATAAATAAATCAGAATCTTGCATAAGAACGTTGTCCCTAAATTGTTTGGAATTTTTGACTGAATAATCATCCATAGAAAATTAATTTGATAAGGGCACAAAAAACTTAGCCATCTTATAATTAGGGGTTTCGTTGGAAGCAAGAATTGGTCTAATAGGGACACCGTCTTTATGCACCTTGGGTAAACCATACATTGTTCCATAAGAGCCACCAGTACTCATCAAATTTTGGTTAAAATAACTTTGGATTTAAAATGTAAAAGAAGGACATGTTTTGTTACGAATATTGTAAGTGAAATTAAGTATATTATTACTAGTGCTCCCAAACAGTAAAAACATATTGTAATATAAAAAGAGGATCGTGGAATTACACTTACACTCGAAGCCAAGACAAAGGAACCTCCATACTGCTTAATTTTCTAGGCCTAGGGTTCAGTGGTGCAAGAGGCTGGACCTGGGTTGAACACGGCCAGTCACAATAAGCGTTCATTTGCCTGACTTATATTTACCTTAACAGAATAAAAAATAAATAAATAAATAAATAAACCCAGAGGGAATATACTCTAGTTTATGTAGTAGACTTTTTTTTTCTGTCTCCGCGGCCTCATTGTGACACACTCGCTTGAGCCTGACCCAGAAATATCTGTTGCAAGTTCCGGTATCGATTGTTCTATCTGTTAAAAGGGTGATGACATTCCGCTCAACCCTTCTCCTTTATCCGGTTTTTAGGACATATTTACATGACTCCATGGCTGAACTGAGTTGGTGTGGTGTTATGGTCGTTGTTGCTATGCCCGGCCACGCGCTCTTGCGGCTTTGTTACTCCGTGTAGCGGTGTGTTGCGGGTGGGTTGCGGTGTTGCGCACATCCGCACGAGTCGTGACTTGCAAAATTGCACGATTTTTGCACGTGCACCGTGCCACATCGTGCCACACCATGCCAGATATGAACCTTGGGTATATATAGAGGACTGCCAAGCACATCCTTCATTCCACGCCCAACCAGCATGCAATATAGACCTCAACAGCCTCTCACCCCAGGAGACCCAGTGATTTTTGGTAGCTGTCCTGTGTCTATGTGCAGTCCAGGTCATCGACAGGTTGAGAAGACATACTAGGGTGCCACAGCCACCAGCACCACGCAGAAAGGACGACAGGGCAGGGCGGATTTGGGCTCGGGAGTGGCTGACACGGCGGCAACTACATGGGGACTACGACCAGCTGCTACAAGAACTGAACAAGGAGGACCGCAAAGGACACAAGAACTTTCTACGAATCTACCCTGAATTGTTCGAGGAGATGGTCGAAAGGCTGACGCCCCTGTTGAAGAAGAAGGACACGAACATGCGGCGTGCACAAGATGTGGGACTCAAGTTGGCGGTCACTCTCTGCCACCTGGCAAGTGAGAACGACTATACAAGCCTGCAATACAGCTTCAGAGTCTCCAAGAGTTCCATATGCCGATTTATCCCAGTAGTCTGCCAAGCCATTTTCGACATATACAAACCAGAAGTGATGAAGTGCCCCAAGACACCAGAAGAATGGAATGACGTAGCAAAACGCTTTGCCTCCAAGTGGAACTACTTCAATTGTGTGGGAGCCCTGGATGGGAAGCACATCGCGATCAAGAAACCCAAAGGTGGAGGATCACTGTATTTCAATTACAAAAAGTTTCACAGCATCGTCCTCATGGCCCTCTCTGATGCAAAGTACAAGTTCCTGTTCGTTGACGTCGGTGCAGAAGGAGGTGCTGGGGATGGAGGAACCTGGCAGAAGTGCAACCTGGCCAGGGCCATCGCAAACAACCGAGCAGGACTCCCACAAGACAGAAATCTCCCCAATGACGACGAACCCATCCCCCTTCCACATAGTCGCCGACCATGCCTTCGCTCTCAATACATGGTTGATGAAGCCCTACTCCCACCAATCACAAGATCCCACCGAACGAATATACAGCTACAGATTATCTCGCGCTTGTCGTGTGGTGAAAAACGCATTTGGCCTGCTGCAGATGAGATGGTGAGTCTTCGGGACGACGATGCAACAGGACGTACAGGTGTGCAAGAAGATAACTTTGTGCGCATGTGTCATGTACAACCTGGCACTGCAACGCTACCCATGTGCTGGCACCGACGTCGACCATGAGGACCAACACCATAACGTTGTACCAGGTATTTGGAGGCAGGAGTCGCTGAACCTCATTGAACGACTCACGGCAAGAAGGGGACCAAACTACACACGTCGAGCGAAGGCCGTCGGAGATTACTTGGCCCAGTACTACTCATCGGATGCAGGCGCAGTGGAATGGCAAGAGTGAATGGTGTTTCCTCGAGGACGACCAGCTACTGACGATAAGGACCCAAAGAACTCTGTAATAAAACGTAACCAAACAAATGTAAATAATTGTAAATAAACATCATGATATATTTCTCATTGTTTTATACTCCCATACTTTGGTATTATCTTAATAACAATATTAATAATACAATAAATAATATTGGTACGATGATTGGTACATATAAAAAATGATGTTGGAAAATAATTAACTGAAAGTTATAATAACATAATTCATAATAATGAGACAAATGAGAAGCAAATGAAGGACATAAAAAAATACTTATATTAAACAAACATGAAAAGCATAGAATATAAGAAAATTAACATAAATAACATATAAAGTAAAAAAATAAACATGAAAAACATAGAATATCAGAAAATAAACATGAAAAGCATACAATATCACAAAATAAACCTGAGAAGCATAGAATGTAAGAAAATGAACATAAAAAAGCATAGAATGTAAGAAAATGAACATAAAAAGCACAGAATGTAAGAAACTGAAATTGGGACTTGGTTTTACCAAAACATGTTTAACTGCAAATATCATATATTATCAACTGAGGCCAATATGTCTTTAGTATCTTACTGATTTTTCATTGTTCCCTTGTAAATAACCATGTCCAGTGAATGTTAATTACTGTTTCATTATCATATTTGTATGTGTTCATGTTCATTTGATCATGTTCTCAATATGATATTATTGTTCTTACCTTGTATGTTATATCATTTGACGGCCATATTTATTTCATGTTACATTTCATTTTATACTTTAAGTTATTTTCCGAGTTGTATTTATTTCAAAGATCATATATCATATTTCATGTTAAGATTTCCTGTTATATTTCTTCATGTTATTATTCTTTCTGGCCATGCTCTTTCATTTTATATTTCAAGTTATTTTCAGAGTTCTATTCATTTTATATTTCACATATATTTCATTTTATATTTCCTGTTATACTTTTTTCTTATTCAATCTCATTTCACCCAATCATATCATATATATTGTCATGATATATAAATTAAGAATCAATAAGGAAAATGTAAATGCAAGACACTATTTCAACATATTACAAAAAGAAAAATTATTTATTATAAACATTAAAAAAATAATCAAATAAGCATCAATAAGGAATATGTAAATGCAAAACACTATTTCAACATATTTATTACAAAAAGAATAATCATTAATCATAAACATTAAAAAACTAATTGAATATGACTAAAATTACTAAAATACAATTATTTCTAAAAATTTACATTTTTATTTACAATATTTACAAAATCACTCAAGTGATTCTGGGTCAATGTCCTCCTTATCACCTGGGGAAATGGTCAAGTTGTAGGTGGGTGGATCCTCTGCGGCAGAAAGTTTCGGTGTCGAAATACTGGCGTCAGGGGTAGGGGGCCGCAAGTCTGCCAAGAGACTGTGTACCAACGGCGACATCGAAGAAGTGGAAGGTCGAGGAGATAAGTTGAGTGGTGTCGAACGTCTACTGGGGAGGAATGGCGGTGTGCCTAGCCTCGGCACCGGGGTTGCGTATCCATGAGGTACCTGCTGCTACGGCTGAGGCTGGCGTTGGAGGTGCGTATCATAAAAAAAGACAGGTTGGGGTTGAGACGTGAACCATTGGTGTGGTGATGCCCGAACCGGTTGCACTGCAGAAGGTGTCGAAGGTGTTGAAGTCCCAGGTTTCGTCTGCGTCTCCTTATCAATTTGCAGGGGCATCCAGTGGGAATAACCACCACGAGCCATGGCCTCTTTCGTCGCCACATCCTCTTCCTCGGGCTCCTCCAAACTATGACACAGCCTGATGACTTGCTCGAAGAACGGCTCCTGGTATCTTTGAGGCACGTACTCCAAGCGCTGTGTCAGGTACTGCATGAACACAGCGATGTCATGGTGCGTGTTGTCCTGCGTTTGTGGCATCAGTGTGTTTATGCTGGTTTCTGCTTCAGCCACCTCCTCCGCTGGATCGAAGTAGCTGATAGGCCCGACATGTCTGTAGAGGAATCGTCTGCGTCGGTTCTCTGCGACGATATAGGCGAGAACCGATCACTGGCTACTGTGGGTTCGTGGGCGATGTATCCTCCCAGGAATGCCCACGTGGTCATCACCTCCTCCTCCCGTGGCGTCCTGCTGTGTGCAGCGGACCCACTCTTGTATTCATGTTTCTCGATCTTGCCGAAGTCCGTTTGGCGAGCCTTGAAGAACTTGCGGACTTGCTGGAAGCTGCAGTCAATGAAACTCGCTGCCAGTTCATGCCAGAGTTCCTCCTTCCTCCTGGGATTCGACCATTGCTAGTCCTGCTTGTCGTACAAGGTAGGGTGGGCCTTGATGAATTCCACGATGACTTCCTTATCCTCTGGCGTGAACGGGTAGTCTTGAATGTCCTTCTTGCTGGGATGGTATCGTTTCTTCAGCTACACAACAATACCACTCGGGCCTGCGATGTCCTGGGATTCCACAATGGATACGGTCGGCTCAATGTTCAGCTCTTCCTTGTGTTCCGAGGTCTCCGACCGTTGAGAAGGCTGCATGTCCTGGCTATCTTGGCTGTCCTGACTATCCTGGGTGTCCTGGGACTGCTTGGTAGGCCTGGGGGTGGTCGTCCGTAGGGGCATCGTGTCACGTGGCTGGGAAAACGTCGCTGGGAAAACGTCGCTGGGAAAACGTCGCTGGGTAGGCATCCCTGGGTGAGCGCGCAAGTGGGTCAACGTCGCTGGGAGAACATTGCTGGGTAGGCGTCCCTGGGTAAGCACACGTGGGTCAACGTAACTGAGAGAACGTTGCTGGGCAGGCGACCCTAGGTGCTGCACATGGGTGAACGTCGCTGGGTGAACGTCACTGGGTGAACGCCCCTGGGTCAGCGTCCGTGGGGCAGTGTCCCTGGGTGAACGTCACTGGGCGAGAGAGGGCGTTGCTGGGCGAGAGTGGCTGGGTGAACGTCACTGGGCAAGAGTGGCTGGGTGAACGCCCCTGGCTCAGCGTCCGTGGGGCAGCGTCCCTGGGTGAACGTCGCTAGGCGAGAGAGGGCGTTGCTGGGCGAGAGTGGCTGGGTGAACGTCGCTAGGCGAGAGTGGCTGGGTGAATGCCCCTGGGTCAGCGTCCGTGGGGTAGCGTCCGTGGGGTAGCGTCCCTGGGTGAACGTCGCTGGGCGAGAGAGGGCGCCGCTGGACGAGAGTGGCTGGGCGAGCGTCGCTGGGCGAGAGAGGCTGGGTCACAGAGCGGCTGGTCAGTCAGGCAGTGTCGTGGTAATTGCTTTATAGCAAAGAAAGATAAAGGAAAGGAAAATGCATCTTCGAGAAATTCTATAGCACGGAGGCATTCGTACATGTGTTGGAGGTGCCTATTCTCGCGGTTGTTCTAGAATCGGCAGGAGTGTTGTGGAACTTGACAGGCCCCGACGTGACATAAGGAACGCCGCGATTTCTGATGCAATACTTTGTCGAGAAACTTCTAAATCGTTCCGGTAATCTCGGGAGTCTGTGACGCTCGCCGTAGGCTCCGCCCCCAGAATGCCGTATAAATACGACGGACGAAGTAGGAGAAAGCAGAGATCATCAGTTAGTCACATAGTAAGAGATCATCGGTAAGAGCCACAGATCAGATTATCAGTGAGAGATCAGCAGCAGAGATTATCAGTTAGTCACAGAGTAAGAGATCATCAGTAAGAGCCACAGATCAGATTATCAGTGAGAGATCAGCAGCAGAGATCATCAGTTAGTCACAGAGTAAGAGATCAATAGTAATAGTCACAGATCAGATCAGTGAGAGCTCAGCAGCAGAGATCAGAGATCATCCGAGAAAGATAAAAGAAGAAGGAACCGATGAAGTATCAGAGAGAGAAAAAGGCGCTCGAGAATTGGTCGAATTCTGGTCAAGTCGTCTTCAGGAGTGGACGACCGGGTTATTTCGACGTTGTGCAAGACCAGAGAAGAAACGTTCTGCTAGAGGTTTTGGGGAGTTCCTGTCCTTCAAGTATCAAGAGTAGACATTATTTTCTGGAATACGGAGGCAAGAAGGCATCTACCATTAGAGTTCTCCTTTTGTGAAGCCATCGCTTCGAGTTGCAAAACTGGTCGGCAAGTACTTTCATTACCTCACTGTTCCCCCAGTTCATGCAGTGTAAGATTTTACCTTTTTTATGTAAATAGGAGACACCATTCTGCATTTATCTTTGTTAGTAAGCTTGTAAATAAACCTTTGTTGTGTTAGTGTTTCTTTCTATATTCGTATCCCCAGTTTCAACTGTTGGTGTTGATTTGTTTTTGTTTATTTCATATCGAACCTGAAGCGGACCTCTCTCGGTTTGTAACAGGCTTTCACAGCGAGAATGATGCCCCAGTGGTCAGTGAGGCCCCTTTTATCCTCCCCAGAATGCGCGACAACCTTCCATCCAATTGACCTACGGAGACGCAGTAAAACGCCGCACGCCTTGCAACATGTGCGCGGCATGTATGAATCGTGTATGACGGCGCTGTAGGGGCACCGCAAGGGCATCGCAAGGCGCCGTCACATCAGGCCGTAACACTCCCTTGCGGGTAGTACGACTTCGCACCACATCGCACCACGTGCGGTGTGGTGCGGTGTGGCACGGAACCATGCGGGTTCTTACCGCATACGGCCCCGTACGACTTCATCAACCCGCCAAATGCCGCTCAAAAATTTGAAATGATTTAAAATCCGGGCGGCGTCGCGTGTCTTTAACGGTCTTTGCCTGCCCCTGCCAGCGAGGCGGCGCACTTTTGGTGGTTTATAGTGCGGTTTGTAACGGTTTCTTGCGATCCCACGCCGTGACAGCTCGCACCACGAAAGTTCGTAGGTGTAAACGTGTCTTAAAGCTTCGTTCCCTTCTGGTGCTATGTTGGCTTGGTATCTACGCATCACTTACTACTCTGGGATGCTAGTACTAAACGCCGTACGGTAGATGTAAAGCAGACGGCCGCAGACGGATATGGTTTATTTAATATAATTCGTTGACCACACAATAGAGAAATGGGTGTATATAATACTTTGATCCGTGAGGGGCTAGTACTACTAAACACGGCGTACTCAGGAGCCTCCGTCGTGTTTTATAGTACTAGCACCTCGGTGATGTGTAGATAATTACAAGCCATGCAACATCCATTATCATTCCTTCCCCGCTGCTATTTAAAGCAATATATATATTCATTATCGTTTGGGAGTTGCCATACAATATAACTTGACGACGCAACATAGTAATTGGTGTATATTTTTATTACAAGGGGTTAGTACTAAACACGGCGTCCTAAGGAGCCTCCGTCGTGTTTAGTACTAGCACCACGGAGTAGGTGACGCCTAAATAACAAGCCAAGGTAGCACGCATTATCATACCTTCCCCCTACTGCATATATAAAGTACAATATACTATATCCATTTTCGTTTGGGTGTTGCCCTGCACTTTGATATAAAGAAATAATAAGAAATCGACTGAAGCTAATATCTTTCGAGCACTACTTAACAATCCAGTTTGGCAGTGAAAACAGATTCATAAATTTGAGACTAATTGAAAACACTGCTGTTATAATATATTCCTGCAATGCTCCACTATGATACACATGCCAAGAAGACTGTTAATATCACAGACAGAGTCCCTGAATTCCCTGGAGACAAAGGGACCCGCTTGTCTGCTTGCTCGGGATTCGCTTCGAACCGAAACCCCTTCGCAGTCATTGTGTATTATAGCGGTACTGCGGTTAATTTGCAGTCATTGTGTGTATGTGCGCGAGTGTGTTTGTGTGTATCTGTAAACGGGATGGCGTTGTTTGTGAGCAATTATTGCTTGTGCAGTACTAAATGCGAGTTACGACGAAAGGCAATAAACGAACCTTGTCGTTTTCGACAGTTTCAAACTTTTATTGCAAGCTTCCTTATTCATCATAAATATTCATTAATTATTGTTATTCTTTATTCATCATATTTATCAATTATTCTTACTAGCACTGTAGAACTCCTCGGGGAATTGTACTTTCCTTGGAAGTCTTTATCATATCCTAATTCAATTCACTTTCACGGAGAAAGTTTCGACACATTCAAAGCCTAAGTTGAGAATTTATGAAAACTCATCTAGGATCGTTGCACCTCAGTGGTGTAGTCAGCAACTCACACTTGCGTCATTCCGGAGTTCAGGCCTTGCTCAAACAGCTGTAGATTTTCACTGGCACACAACATCACAGTTCCTGTAAGGTGGAGATGTGGTGTTGGGGGCGGGGGTGGGGTGGGGAGGCTAAGCGCTCTTCTGCCACAAGTGGATCAACTCCTTCTCCCCCACCAACCCCACACCCCCAAACCTCGCCCCTTAAGTCTCTAAAGTAAGATTCTAGTCATCTGAAATCTGGTTAGACATCGGTGATGCAACAGCAGATAGGAAGATTTTTAATGTTTAATTCCATGGTTTCATCTCCTATGATTTGTAAGCTATTCCACCGTAGCATTTTAGTCCTGAATTAATTTAGCATATATCGTAACTTTCAAACACCGAATTATATTAAATCAAAATTTTAACTTATGATATAATGCAAAAGTCGTCTAATAGATTCTGACCGGTTTTGTGTAAGAAAAAAGTATACTATTTTTTTTTTTGCTTTTAAAACACCAACTTATATTAAATAAAAATTTTAACTCACAACATAATGTAAAAGTCCTGGCATGGATTCTGACTTTTTTTTTTTTGTTTGTAAGAAAAAGTATAATATTTTTTTACTTTGAATTTCAGGTCTTTATGAACCAAGTTTGAAATTGGCTGTCAGTCTCAGTCTGGGTGACAGCAAACTGAATTGTCTTTGAGATAGACAGTACATGAAGGGCACATTAATGAAGATGAATGGTCATCCTTGCTGGAAACAACCAGGATTGAAAGGAATAAATGATTAAGCAAAAAGAACAACCAATTTTCCCCCATCTCGTTTTTCTCCGTAGGGGAGCAGTACCACTAGTGGACCTCATGCGGTGCACTGAAGGCATTACTTGAGGTTCTTTGCAGCCTGCCTTCGGCCCCTAGTTCCAACCACTTCCGTTTCTTTTACTGTACCTCCTTTCATATTCTCTTTCTTAATCTTACTTTCCATCCTCTCTTAACACTTGATTCATAGTGTAACTAGTGCGAGGTTTTCCTACTGTTATACCTTTCTAACCCTTTACTGTCAGTTTCCATTTCAGCGCTGAATGACCTCATGGGTCCCAGTGCTTCTTGGCCTTTGGCCTAAATTCTATATTCAACTCAACAAATCTCGTTTTCCCTCGTTCACTGAACCGTCCCAGTTTATATATGATTATAAATGAAAAAGTACTCATAGTAACATTAGCCCTGAAATGGAGAAACAAATCTACAGTTATGTAGCTGTAAGAAAATATTCAAAATTAAATCTTTAAAAAGTAAATCAGATAGTAAAAGACAATCGTACAGGTTTTATGTAGAGAATTATTTGCAGAATTGAATATTTGTACAGTTATGTAACAGGATTCTCTCTCTCTCTCTCTCTCTCTCTCTCTCTCTCTCTCTCCCCGTGATTACTCCCACGTTTTTATCGGTCAATGATGTTTTTAGGGTCAGAAGTCCCGACATCTAGAGCCGCTGTCGGATGGATATATAAAAATAATACGAAAAAGTTTGTGAAGTGATCAAGTAGTTGAAGAGAGATAAATAAAAAGTAGATAACTTAGAGATATTTCATTTCTAACTCATTCAGATAAAAGTTAGCGTCCCTCGGGTCACTGTAAGGGACTTTTTATATCAAATGACACAAAAATAACCGAGGTATTAAAAGCTGAGCAGAAAGAAAAGCAGTGCGTGATCCGACCATGAGCTCACTCGGGGGCGCGTGCCAGATTTTTTCCCCTCATGCATAAGTTGTAAACGTTATATTCCAAATTTTTTATATAAATTAGAACGTTCTAAAATCTACGGTCAAATAGAGCCTTGTTTTATCAATGAAAATTAAAATAGATACGCTATATCTTTATGAGAAATAATTTTTATGTACTGTTTAACATGCACATTATTTAATTTTTACATTTTCATTCTAACAAATAAATCGTAAATATCCTCTCCTAAAATTCATGAATCTTTCACACAACGCAAAACACCTTTTTTAGACCCTTTTTTACCCTTCCATAGACCTTTCCTAGCCCCACAACAACAACAACAACAACAAAATAGTTTGTAGGCTTACTCCCCGAGTAAGCGAATATAATAACGGAAAGTAATATAATGACAAATGGTGTATGATAAAAATTCCCTTTTCTCATTAAAAAAACAATAATTCATTCACTTCACATCTGGAATCAGAATAAATCGAAGTGATATAATTTATTGTCTCGAAAAATTGTGTATTGCTGATCTTGGCATGATCCAAATTTTCTTAATAACGAACCAGAAAGTCTTATGATCCAGCCAACGAAAAAAAAAAAAAAAAAAATAAAAAAAAAAATAAAAAGAATCCTTTTCTTGGAGTAAAAACTCATTTCTTGTGCTCACACATCTTTAATAACCTGGTCTCCGTGATAACAACGAACGTCCCATTTATCCCCCAAACAGGTTGGTCATTGCGTCGTTTTTTGTTTTCTCTCTTTTCTCTGTAGATAATACCATAGTTTTTGTTTTCATGTTTTTATATTTTTGCTTATTATTTCATTGCCTGGTTTATTTCATTTGTGATTTTAAGATTCGTTCATTCTCATGCGTTTTTTTTACGTTTAAATTTCTCATTTACTTCTATTCACAACCAACAATCAGAAGTTTTTTTTTAATATGGCAGATAATCAGCTAAAGATGTACTTAAAAATGTCGTTGCTCTTATCAAGAACAGACTGATTATCAACTCGCAGTAGTACTTTATTAATGTATTATATATCTGGATAAGTAACCTACGAACTGGTATGACCAGTGAAGTAGTGCCTGTCCCACCCCCCCCCCCCTCTCTCTCTCCTCGATAAATGAAGTTAAGAAGTATTAAACCATAACACTCGAAAAAGTGAACCCCCCCCTCTCCGCCCCCCAAAGTGAATGCCAGATGCCTTTTGGTACATAAGCTTAGTTAGACGTTTTTTTTTTTTTTTTTATTGAGGCAGGAGGGTGTGTGTGTGCGTGTGATTCAAAAAGTCTGATCATGAACGAACCGCGATAATTCTCATTATTATATTCGCATTTTAGCGGCTCACTTTGTCGGTAGTCTACAAAGGCTGTCGAGGATCATCTTACGACGATGGCAGAGAAGCGGCCGACGTCTCCTAGCCCCTAGCAGGTGGACCCGCCCTCCCTTGATGACCAAGGCTTTCAGAAAGTCCAAAAGAAACGGAAAAAAGCCCTTACAAGTATCATCAACCTTTCTAACCCCTCGACTTCTGAAGCACCTACCACGACGTCTCAGGCACTTTCCAACTTCAGAGCAGTATCCCAGCAACACCAGACATCTTACGCAGCTGCTTTAGCCCTTGAAAAAAAAGTACCCAAATGCAAAACTTCAAGCACGACCAAACCTGAAGGGGGAATTCATTATCACCCCGAGAGATGTACGGTCGGCAGACAAAATTATAAAAGGTAACTGATAACTAATTTGGTTAAGTTCCAAACCACATGGCAAGTCTATCAC
This sequence comes from Macrobrachium nipponense, assembly GCF_015104395.2. Lineage (NCBI taxonomy): Eukaryota > Metazoa > Arthropoda > Malacostraca > Decapoda > Palaemonidae > Macrobrachium > Macrobrachium nipponense. Next base: position 52,792,563 of record NC_087205.1, read on the forward strand.
CATTTATTAAATGTTTTCTTTTGTTATTAATCAGAGGGCTCTGCCTATCCAGACAGTCCACCCTGTGGCCAGAATCCTCAAGGAAGACTTCATAAGCTCCAAGAAGACATAGCACTTCAACGGTCCAGAGCAGCAGCTGGTCAGTTAGCTCAAGCTGAGCGCATGGTCAAACGTAGTCGTGTAGAACATGACCTAGGTAATCCAGGAGATAACTTGACAATTCTCATCCCGTTAGTTGATCGAGGAAAAGGTGATCCACGAAATGTTATCGGTGTTATCTTGGATCTAAACGAAAATTATATGTATCGACTAGTCATGAGAGATGGAATACTCAAGAGGCGCTACAGTAGGAGCCAATTTGATATTTGTAGCCAGCAACCGTATAGTATTGGTGAAGTGAGTGCAGACAAGGAAGTAGGAGGACTACGTCAGGCAGTACAGCAATTATTTAAGTTTGGTGGTCAAGGTTATGCTAAGTGCAACTGTACTGTAGGCAAGAAACAGTGTCAAACAAATCGCTGTAAAAGTTACAAAGAAGGTTACAAGTGCAATAGTCGATGCCAATCTGGCTTGAATTGTAAGAATAAAAACTGATATAATATTTAAAATGTCACATTTTATACTTTATTTTTAGTTTTGATATATCGTTACATAGGTTTTAGAAAATAAAATTTTACTCAAGAACACGGTTTGTTTTTCTGTCACTTCATTACTTCACATGAGTCAATATCTTAAGGAAATAATGAGCTCTGAGCTCACACTGAGAGGGTAGCAGCTAGTTAAACACACACACACACACATACACACACTCAAGGACCGAGTTCGTTCTTCGGCCGGGCGGGGTTGGGGATTTGTGACTCGTAGCAGGATCATTTCAGTCAATATACCAAGAAAATCTATCAAAATTTTAGTCACTTTGTAAATTGTCTGCGATTTTTAGCTGATTTATAAACTGACTGGGTGAACCAGGTAATTCACAAACTGCCTGAAAAAACAGTCACTTTTCAAATTGTCTGTATTTAGATATTATATATATATATATATATATATATATATATGCGTGTGTGTATATATAATATTTATATATATATGTATATAATATATATATATATATATATATATATATATATAATATATATATATATATATATATACAAAGTACATGTATTGTAGATACACAGCTAGACAGCCATTTCTAGTACACATTCGCAAACACACACACACTCACTCAGACAGTCTACATATATATCTATATATATATATATATATATATATATATATAGATATATATATATATATATATATATATATATACATATACATATACATATATATATATACATATATATACTATACTATATATATATATATATATATATATATATATATATATATATATAAAGTATGTATACATATTTACATATATTTATGTATGTATTATATATAATATATACATGATATACATTTATATATATACATAATTATCACATCACCATGATTCATTTATATCATTCGAGCTACAAATGTCCTTTAATATCTAATTCGCACTACCTCGGAATTGATATATTTTCATATATGTACCGAAGGGAAATTTTTAGTCGATAATAATTTCGTCCCCTCATGGGATCGAACCACCGTCCAATCGACAGGAACGAAATCAGGATGGACAGTGACGTTATCAAGTCGGCCAACAGAGAGGCTATAAGTTTATATCGATTCTGACCTTACAAATCACCATTGAACTCGGTGTTTTCGTAATTAGAATCGATATGAAACCATCTCTACCATGTTAGCCAATTCGAACGTTTGACCAATGTAGTCTTGTTATGAATAATTATCACATCACTGTGATTCATATATATCATTTGAGCTACAAATGTCCATTAATATCTAATTCGCTCTACCTCAGAATTGGCTAACATGGTAGAGGGGGTTTCATATCGATTCTAAGTATGAAAACACCAAGTTCGACGGTGATTTGTAAGGTCAGAATCGATATAAACTTATAGCCTCTCTGTTGGCTGACTTGATAACGTCACTGTCCGTCCTGATTTCGTTCCCGTCCACTGGACGGTGGTTCGATCCCATGATAGGACAAAATTATTATCAACTAAAAATTCCCCTTCGGTACATATATGAAAATATATCAATTCTGAGGTAGAGCGAATTAGATATTCAAGTACATTTGTAGCTCGAATGATTTATATATATACATATATAAATATATATAATTATGGGCCTTTAGCGATCGCAAGCGATCTCACCCCTGGGGCATCCTCGCCAATGGAGTGTCATCGAATGGGGTTTTATTTTTGCGAGGGATGGACTCTTCCCCATTCTCAACTGCATCAGCTAGCCAAGAGAGATGGAATCTTCCCTCCTGCCACACCAGGATCAAATATTTTGCATGTACTGTATGAGGCATTGAACTTACGGGTTTTTACGCCACGCCAGAGGTTGCCACAGTAATATATGCAAGTATTCAACCTATTATGCATTGCATAACCCATTTCAACCCATTATGCATTGCATGACCCATATTTTGCATATATAAAAGGTATTGAATTTACGGGTTTTTACCCCGCACCAGAGGTTGCCACAGTACTATATGAGGGCCTCAGAACCACAAGGCGGTAAACGCCACTTTTTAAATAATGAGTAAATTGCCCTCAAAGTCTAGCATTCATTACTCTGCTTCTAAGAAAGATATTGATTTAAACTAAGTTTCATATGAAAGCCCTACCCTTTATAAATTTTTTGTGAAAAAAAAAAAAATATTGTGGGTGTGCTTGTGCGCTAGCATTCAAAATGTACGCCCAACCCCTCACATTTGTGTATATTTTATTCATAACCAGCAGCTTAAACTAAAATAATAATTAATAAATAATAATAATTAATTAAATAATAATATAATGGGCATAATGTCTGTCTCTCTGTCTGTCTGTCTGTCATTCAATCACGGCCAAATGGCTGGTCAGATGGGCATGAAACTTGGCAGGGTTATGGTGGGGACCCCTAAGATGGTTTGTAATGGGGTTTCATCCAACCTACCCCCTCCTTTGTAGGGGGTGGAGGTGAGAAGGGATTGCCTGAAACGGAGCTGTTTCTGGCCGTGAAACGAGGCTGGTTATTCCCATAGACTTAGTTACTTTACGATTTTTCATACGTAATTTCTGTACAACTTCCTTGGAGAAAGTCGTGAATATTTAAGCTCGGACACAATAGAAGATGAAAATTATCATCAATATCCGCAAGATTTTTGAATAACTAAAATCCAACAGGACTGCCAGTGCACAAAATAACGTTGAAGAAGTACTGACCGGTAATGTTGCTTCGGAATTTCGACCCTGCCAATGGACATAATAAAAAGGAAACTGACAAGTTCCTACTTTCTACTCTTTATTGGAAGACACAGGATCATAAGAGCATTTATCAGCCTTAACGCACTGACATACAAGTTGCGTCTTTGCAGTAACATAATGAAAAGAAAGATACTTTATTATTCGTATCACCGTGCAAAGTAATTGACAAAGAAACGAACCAATCAAGATCCCTGTTCCGTTAAATGAAAGTCACGACGAAGAGAGAGAGAGAGAGAGAGAGAGAGAGAGAGAGAGAGAGAGAGCCATTTAACGGCATTAATGCACAACAATTTTATAATTTTAACTTGCTATCGAAAACTGAGAGAGAAAGAGAGAGGAGATAATTTGTGATTTGAGAGCTAAGTAATCCGATAATCCTATCACCGTCTTCGTTACTTGACTTACATTGAGAGAGAGAGAGAGAGAGAGAGAGAGAGAGAGAGAGAGAGAATCATTAAAAGAGGGTAAACAATAATGAATACACACTTCTTTACGTTCATTGATCGTCCCTTCACTTACTTTAAGAGAGAGAGAGAGAGAGAGAGAGAGAGAGAGAGAGAGAGAGAGAGAGAGAGAGACCTTACCTTACCTTACCTTACATCTTGTTCGGGTTGCCCCAGGTCCCTCAGTGTGAGGCACCTCTAATGTCTACCAGAGAGTTGCTAGTACATCTTCCGGTATATTTTGCATCTTTCCAATCTTGGATGGTCTGGGATGCAGTTTAGATATTTTGTCGAGCTTATTCTTAAACACATCTACGCTCACTCCTGATATATTCCTCAGATGAGCTGGCAACGCATTGAATAGACGCTGCATTATCGATGCTGGTGCGTAGTGGATTAATGTCCTGTGTGCTTTCCTTATTTTTCCTGGTATAGTTTTGGGCACTAATTAATCTACCTCTGCTTGCTCTTTCTGATATTTTTAGTTCCATGATATTTTCTGCTATTCCTTCTATCTGTTTCCATGCCTGAATTATCATGTAGCGTTCTCTTCTCCTTTCTAGACTATATAATTTTAAGAATTGTAGTCTTTCCCAGTAGTCTAGGTCCTTAACTCTTCTATTCTAGCTGTAAAGGACTTTGTACACTCTCTATTTGTGCAATATCCTTTTGATAGTGTGGGTACCATATCATATGCAATATTCAAGTGGACTACGAACATATATTTTATAAAGCATAATCATGTGTTCAGCTTTTCTTGTTTTGAAGTAACCGTAACAACATTCCCATTTTTGCTTTACATTTTGCCAACAGAGTTGCTATTTGATCATTGCATAACATGTTCCTATTCATCATCACACCAAGGTCTTTAACTGCTTCCTTATTTGTGATGGTCTCATTATTAGGTCCCCTATATTGCATATAGCTTTCTTTCTCTGTCTCCATATTGATTCAAATTTATCAGAGTTAAATACCATCCTATTTACCTCTGCCCAATCATATACTTTGTTAAGGTCTCTTTGTAGAGCGTTCCTATCTTCATCACAAGTAATTTCTCTACTTATTCTTGTGTCATCTGCGAAACTACTCACTACCGAATCCTTCACATTATTGTCTATGTCTTCAATCATAATAACAAAACAGTATTGCAGCTAACACCGTACCTTGCGGCACACCGGATATTACCTTGACTTCATTCGATTTCTCGTCGTTTGCAATAACTATCTGTTTTCTGTTGTGTAAAAATTCTTTTAACCATCTTCCTACTTTATCCACGATATTGTGTTTTCTAATTTTCTTCGCTAATATATTATGGTCTACTTTATCAAAAGCTTTTGCAAAGTCTAAATAAACCACATCTGTTTCATTTCCGCTTTTCATATTTTTGAATATGTTCTCACGGTGGACTAACAGTTGGGTTTGTGTACTTTTTCCGGGTACGAAACATGTTGTCCTTTATTAAACAAATTATTTTTTTATTAAATGTTTTCTAATATTTTTCTTCATTACCCTTTCATACACTTTCATAATATGTGATGTTAGACTCACAGGCCTATAAATTACTTGCCTCTAGTCTTGATCCACTTTTGAAAGTAGGGGTAATATATGCTAATTTGTGCTCATCATAAATCTTGCCTGTATCTACACTTTGTCTTAATAATATTGCAAGTGGCTTTGCGATAGAATGAACTACTTTCTTTAACAAAATAGCAGGAATTCCATCAGGCCCTGCAGCAGCTCCATTTTTAATTTCATTAATAGCCTGCACAATATCAGCTTCATTAATATCTATGTCAGCTAAATATTCACTATTTTCATCCCTTACTTCTATATCATTATCTTCATATCTATTCTAGGGGTGAATTCTCTCTTATATCGTTCTGCCAGTATGTTGCAAATTTCCTTTTTTTCATTCGTTAATCTCCCTTCAATTCTCAGAGGGCCTATTTCTATTCTTCTTTTATTCATCTTCTTCGCATATGAGTATAATAGCTTGGGGTTTTGCTTGATATTCAATAGGGTTTTTTCTTCCAAGTCCCGTTTTTCATTTTCTTTTGATTGTATAATCTTTTGTTCTGCATTTTCTATCTTACTTTTTAGTTCTATAACTTTCCATGCATTTTTCTTTTGCAAGACCTTTTTTCCACTTTCTGATTTCTGGAACAAGATCCTTCTGTCTCTTGGTATGCATGAATGATGTTTACTTTTCTTCTTCGGTATATATTTTTCCACTATTTTTCTCCAATATTTTATATAATCTCCGTATTTACCCTATGTCCATCACTTACGAAAATGTTATCCCAATCTTTGTTTAATTCTTCATTAATTTCTGACCATTTTATATTTTTACTGTAGAAGTTGTATTTTCCATATCCTTCCCACTTTTTCATTTCTTGCTTATCTCTATTTTCACTTGCTTTGGAATGAACTGTTAATTCTATGACATTATGGTCTGAAATATTCGCATTATAAACTATTATTTCTTTAACATAATTCAATCTCGTTCACAAATACTAGGTCTAAAGTATTTTCCTTTCTTGTTGGCAGGTGATTTATTTGTTGAATGTTGTATTCTAGTAGCATATCTAATAGCTTTTCAAATTGCCTCTTATCTTCTGCACTACTATTACTCTCTTTTTTATATGTATAAGTACAACCACAATCTCCTATTCGTTCTTTCCATTCTACGAAAGGAAAGTTGAAGTCACCAGATAGGAGATAGTCCAGTCCTTGTGATTTCTACATATATCATCCAATTTTTCAATTATTAAGTCAAACTCTTTAGTATTAGGAGGTCTATATATTACTATGTTCATCAATTTTTCAGATTCAAATTCTACCGCTATTAGTTCACATTCTGAGTTACTATCTTTCTCATATATTTTTCCTTGTTTTTGTCTTTCCCATATATTGCGGTTCCCCCTTGATTCCTATTTTTTTTCTATCTGATCTATAAGTTTGGAACCCTTTTATTTGATCATCATTCCCAGTCCTCTTAGGGAATACCAGGTTTCAACTTATATTCATTATATCTATTTTCTTTTCATTTTGGGTTAGTTTCTTCTAAGTACTCTATTTTTCTTTTTGAGTTACTCGTAACTAAACCCTGCGCATTCATCACTATGATGAAGGGAAACACAATGAATAAGAATTTATCTGCGTTCAGTGATCGTCCCTTGAATTACATTACGAGAGAGAGAAGAGAGAGAGAGAGAGAGAGAGACTATTCGTGTAATCGCCCTTATTTTTTTAATATTGCTGAACAGATAGTACATATAAATTTTTCACTTCTGCACCGTATTTTATCACTCATCGTAGATGGGTAAGTTTGCTAGTAATAATAATAATAATAATAATATTAAAAAAAAATAATATAAAAATAATATCAATAATAATGGTAATACAGTAATATTGGTTAATAATATTGATAATAATAATAATAATAATAATAATAATAATAATAATAATAATAATAATAATAATAATAATAAGAAGTAAGGGAAATATAGCCAGTAACTACAGGCCTATCACCTGCCTACCAATAATGTGGAAGTTACTAACAGGTATCATCAGTGAAAGGCTATACAATTACCTAGAGGAGACCAACACCATCCCCCACCAACAGAAAGGCTGCAGAAGGAAGTGTAGGGCCACAAAAGACCAGCTCCTGATAGACAAAATGGTAATGAAGAACAGTAAGAGAGGGAAAACCAACCTAAGCATGGCATGGATAGACTATAAGAAAGCCTTCGACATGATACCACACACATGGCTAATAGAATGCCTGAAAATATATGGGGTAGAGGAAAACACCATCAGCTTCCTCAAAAAATACAATGCGCAACTGGAAATACAATACTTACAAGCTCTGGAATAAGACTAGCAGAGGTTAATATCAGGAGAGGGATCTTCCAGGGCGACTCACTGTCCCCAATACTCTTCATAGTAGCCATGATTCCCATGACAAAAGTACTACAGAAGATGGATGCCGGGTACCAACTCAAGAAAAGAGGCAGCGTAATCAACCATCTGATGTTCATGGACGACATCAAGCTGTATGGTAAGAGCATCAAGGAAATAGATACCCTAATCCAGACTGTAAGGATTGTATCTGGGGACATCAGGATGAAGTTTGGAATAGAAAAATGCGCCTTAGTCAACATACAAAAAGGCAAAGTAACGAGAACTGAAGGGATAAAGCTACCAGATGGGAGCAACATCAAACACATAGATGAGACAGGATACAAATACCTGGGAATAATGCAAGGAGGGGATATAAAACACCAAGAGATGAATGACACGATCAGGAATGAATATATGCAGAGACTCAAGTCAAAACTCAATGCCGGAAATATGATAAAAGCCATAAACACATGGGCAGTGCCAGTAATCAGATACAGCGCAGGAATAGTGGAATGGACGAAGGCAGAACTCCGCAGCATAGATCAGAAAACCAGGAAACATATGACAATACACAAAGCACTACACCCAAGAGCAAATACGGACAGACTATACATAAACACGAAAGGAAGGAGGGAGAGGACTACCTTAAGTATAGAGGACTGCGTCAACATCGAAAACAGAGCACTGGGGCAATATCTGAAAACCAGTGAAGGCGAGTGGCTAAAGAGTGCATGGGAAGAAGGACTAATAAAAGTAGACGAAGACCCAGAAATATACAGACAGGAGAATGACAGACAGAACAGAGGACTGGCACAACAAACCAATGCACGGACAATAAATGAGACAAACTAAAGAACTAGCCAGCGATGACACATGGCAATGGCTACAGAGGGGAGAGCTAAAGAAGGAGACTGAAGGAATAATAACAGCGGCACAAGATCAGGCCCTAAGAACCAGATATATTCAAAGAACGATAAACGGAAATAACATCTCTCCCTTATGTAGGAAGTGCAATACGAAAAATGAAACCATAAACCACATAGCAAGCGAATGTCCGGCACTTGCACAGAAACAGTACAATAAAGAGGCATGATTCAGTGGCAAAAGCCCTCCACTGGAGCCTGTGCAAGAAACATCAGCTACCTTGCAGTAATAAGTGGTACGAGCACCAACCTGAGGGAGGTGATAGAAAACGATCAGGCAAAGATCCTCTGGGACTATGGTATCAGAACGGATAGGTGATACTTGCAAATAGACCAGACGTGACGTTGATTGACAAAGCCAAGAAGAAAGTATCACTCACTTGATTTCGCAATAACCATGGGACACCAGAGTTGAAGAGAAAGAGAGGGAAAAAATGGATAAGTATCAAGATTTGAAAATAGAAATAAGAAGAATATGGGATATGCCAGTGGAAATCGTACCCATAATCAGAGGAGCACTAGGCACGATCCCAAGATCCCAGAAAAGGAATCTAGAAAAAACTAGAGCTGAAGTAGCTCCCAGGACTCATGCAGAAGAGTGTGATCCTAGAAACGGCGCACATAGTAAGAAAAGTGATGGATTCCTAAGGAGGCAGGATGCAAACCCGGAACCCCACGCTATAAATACCACCCAGTTGAATTGGAGACTGTGATAGAGCAAAAAAAAAAAAAAAAAAAAAATAATAATAAATAATCAACAAAATTGTACTCACCATGAAAATACTTTCGTGGTATAAAACCAATCATGGATGTTATACTACTACTAATACTTACTAAATAATAATAATAATAAATAATAATAATAATCAAATAACAATAACTAGGAGTATTGAATAATAATACATCATTAATGATAATAAGCAAATAATAATGATAATAAAGTAATATTAGTAATAATGATGTTTACCATGATAACATTCTATCATCATAATGTTTAGCCATTAAAATAATCATCACCAATATCATAATAATAATCAAACACAAAAAAATTATAGAAAAATAATACTACTGCACTCACTAATATTGTTTTGTTTTGCAATGCGGTAATCACTCGCTTATCACTAATGGCAAAAATAGAAAGAAAGCCTTGCTTACAAACTTTATGTGTAACATTATCATACTTGTCACAATAAGCATACATTTTCTCTTTACGTGGGGGCTTCTCTCCATCGTAACACGACGTCTTTTCACTGGGTTGGTTGTAACCAACGACTGAATGTAAGCAGTTTGCTTATCATAATCTCCCAAACCATAAAACCCATTGAATAAAGCCTCCACTATAGGCCTACCAAGCCTGCTAAAGCAACCATCACAACACGGTTGGCCTATACTATGTGCAGGTACAAGTTTGCATGTAAGCCGAGAAACATATTCTTGGCCGGCGTCATGCAATAACTTACTACTGTTTTTCTTCCATGACGCTTCATTCCTTGTCCTTTTTCTTCCTCTTGGTTGTTGCAAAATATCATTCTGATAACTTTCACTATCAGAGGAAGGCATAATGGCGCTAAATAAGGGATAATAATAAAAAAAAAACCCATAACACCGTGGAATTCGAATTCCACCACGAAAATCCCTAGACTGGAATGTAAACAATAGCGGAGATTGTAAACTGTGCAGTGATTGGCTGACACTTACAGGCGCCTTATGGGAAAAAATGCTGATTGGCTTAGAACTGACTACCCGCTCTTGAGCTGCGAACGTGCTTCCTTGTGGTTCTAACTGACATCTTATGAGGCTGTAACCTCCACACGACACCACGTTCATTCATGTAGACAAAATCGATAATTCCTACTGTTCAAGTAGGGATTTCGACCTTTTTGAAACTCCTGAATAGCATCAGAAAATTGCCACAATAGACAGAGGGAAAACGTGCCAATCTACTGGTATGCCTAACTCAATACTGGTTGGGGTGGCGTTTACAACACTGGTTCTGAGGCCCTCATATGCAAGTATTCAACCCATTACGCATTGCATAACCCATGTTTTCCATATATAAAAGGCATTGAAATTACGGGTTTTTACTCTGCGCCAGAGGTTGCCACAGTAGTATATGCAAGTATTCAACCAATTATGCATTGCGCATAACCCACGTTTTGCATATATAAAAGGCATTGAAATTACAGGTTTTTACGCCGTGCCAGAGGTTGCCACAGTAGTATATGCAAGTATTCAACCCATTATGCATTGTATAACCCGTGTTTTGCAAATATAAAAGGCATTGAACTTACGGGTTTATACGCCACGCCAGAGGTTGCCACAGTAGTATATGCAAGTATTCAACCCATTATGCATTGCAAAACCCATGTTTTGCATATAAAAAGGCATTGAACTTACAGGTTTTTACGCCGTGCCAGAGGTTGCCACAGTAGTATATGCAAGTATTCAACCCATTCTGCATTGCATAACCCATGTTTTGCATAAATAAAAGAAATCGAACTTACAGGTTTTTACGCCGCGCCAGAGGTTGCCACAGTAGTATATGCAAGTATTCAACCCATTATGCATTGCAAAACCCATGTTTTGCATATAAGAAGGCATTGAACCTACAGGTTTTTACGCCGCGCCAGAGGAGCCACAGTAGTATATGCAAGTATTCAACCCATTCGGCATTGCATAACCCATGTTTTGCATATATAAAAGAAATCAAACTTACGGGTTTTTACGCCACGCCAGAGGTTGCCACAGTAGTATATGCAAGTATTCAACCCATTTTGCATTGCATAACCCATGTTTTGCATATATAAAAGGCATTGAACTTACAGGTTTTTACACCACGCCAGAGGTTGCCACAGTAGTATATGCAAGTATTCAACCCATTATGCATTGCATAACCCATGTTTAGTATATATAAAAGACATTGAACTTACGGGTTTTTACGCCACGCCAAAGGTTGCCACAGTAGTATATGCAAGTATTCAACCTATTATGCATTGCATAACCCCCGTTTTGCATATATAAAAGGCATTGAACTTACGGGTTTATACGCCGCGCTAGAGGTTGCCACAGTAGTATATGCAAGTATTCAACCCATTATGCATTGCATAACCAATGTTTTGCATATATAAAAGGCATTAAACTTACGGGTTTTTACGCCGCGCCAGAGATTGCCACAGTAGTATATGCAAGTATTCAACCCATTATGCACTGCATAACCCATGTTTTGCATATATAAAACACATTGAACTTACGGGTTTTTACGCCGCGCCAGAGGTTGCCACAGTAGTATATGCAAGTATTCAACCCATTATTCATTGCATAAGACATGTTTTGCATATATAAAAGGCATTGAACTTGCGGGTTTTTACGCCGCGCCAGAGGTTGCCACAGTAGTATATGCAAGTATTCAACCCATTAAGCATTGAATAACCCATGTTTTGCATATATAAAAGGCATTGAACTTACGGGTTTTTACGCAGCGCCAGAGGTTTCCACAGTAGTATATGCATGTATTCAACCCATTATGCATGCATTGTATAACCCATTTTTTGCATATATAAAAGGCATTGAACTTACGGGTTGCCACAGTAGTATATGCAAGTATTCAACCCATTATGCAATGTATAACCCATGTTTTGCATATATAAAAGGCATTGAACTTACGGGTTTTTACACCACGCCAGAGGTTGCCACAGTAGTATATGGAAGTATTCAACCCATTATGCATTGCATAACCAATATTTTGCATATGAACTTACGCCTTCTGGTGGCCTTCTGGTTCTCTGAACAGCTTTTGACTCTCAAACTGAGAGTTTCATCCTCCAGCCTCCGAAGAGCTGTTGGCTCTCAAGCTGAGAGCTCTCCCTCCAGCCTACAAACTGCTGTTGGCTCTCAAGCTGAGAGCTTGTCCTCCTACCTCCGAACAGCTGTTGGCTCTTAAGCTTAGAGCTTGTCCTCCTACCTCCAAATAGCTTTTCGCTCTCATACTGAGAGTTTGTCCTCGTACCTCCAGAAAATTTTTCCTTTGACTCTCACCAGGCGAGTTTGTTCGTTCCTTGAGATAGTGCCTTGGCTGACGAGTTGGGGGAGCTAAGTAGCCATTGCACAACCCATGTTTTGCATATATAAAAGGCATTGAACTTACGGGTTTTTACGCCACGCCAGAGGTTGCCACAGTAGTATATGCAAGTATTCAACTCATTATACATTGCATAACCCATGTTTTGCATATATAAAAGGCATTGAACTTACGGGTTTTTACGCTGCGCCAGAGGTTGCCACAGTAGTATAAGCAAGTATTCAACCCATTATGCATTGCATAACCCATGTTTTGCATATATAAAAGGCATTGAACTTACGGGTTTTTACGCCACGCCAGAGGTTGCCACAGTAGTATATGCAAGTATTCAACCCATTATGCATTGCATAACCCATGTTTTGCATATATAAAAGGCATTGAACTTACGGGTTTTTACGCCAAGCCAGAGGTTGCCACAGTAGTATATGGAAGTATTCAACTCATTATGTATTGCATAACACATGTTTTGCATATATAAAAGGCATTGAACTTATGGGTTTTTACGCCACGCCAGAGGTTGCCACAGTAGTATATGCAAGTATTCAACCCATTATGCATTGCATAACTCATGTTTTGCATATATAAAAGGCACTGAACTTACGGGTTTTTACGCCAAGCAAGAGGTTGCCACAGTAGTATATGCAAGTATTCAACCCATTATGCATTGCATAACCCATGTTTTGCATATTCAAAAGGCATTGAATTTACAGGTTTTTACGCCTCACCAGAGGTTTGCCACTGTAGCATATGCAAATATTCAACTCATTATGCATGGCATAACACATGTTTTGCATATATAAAAGGCATTGAACTTACGGGTTTTTACACCTCGCCATAGGTTGCCATAGTAGTATATGCAAGTATTCAACCCATTATGAATTGCATGACCCATGTTTTCCATATATAAAAGGCATTGAACTTACGGGTTTTTACGCCGTGCCAGAGGTTGCCACAGTAGTATATGCAAGTATTCAACCCATTATGCATTGCATAACCCATGTTTTGCATATATAAAAGGCATTGAACTTACGGGTTTTTACACCGCGCCAGAGGTTGCCACAGTAGTATATGCAAGTATTCAACTCATTATGCATTGCATAACCCATGTTTTGCATATATAAAAGGCATTGAACTTACGGGTTTTTACGCCGCGCCAGAGGTTGCCACAGTAGTATATGCAAGTATTCAACTCATTATTCATTGCATAACCCAATGTTTTTCATATATAAAAGGCATTGAACTTATGGGTTTTTATGCCGCGCCAGAGGTTGCCACAGTAGTATATGCAAGTATTCAACCCATTATGTATTGCATAACCCATGTTATGCATATATAAAAGCCATTGAACTTACAGGTTTTTACGCCACGCCAGAGGTTGCTACAGTAGTATATGCAAGTATTCAACTCATTATGTATTGCATAACACATGTTTTGCATATATAAAAGGCATTGAACTCACAGGTTTTCACGCCACGCCAGAGGTTGCCACAGTAGTATATGCAAGTATTCAACCCATTATGCATTGCATAACCCATGTTTTGCATATATAAAAGGCATTGAGCTTATGGGTTTTTACGCCGCTCCAGAGGTTGCCACAGTAGTATATGTTTTAGGGCTTGTGCCTTGTATGATAAGGCACCCTATGAGGTAATGTTAGACTTGCGATAATCTTACGCTAAGTCGGTTGGTATTGCACTTCCATCTTCAATGGAGTGTCTTGGGGTTTGTAGATCACTTACGAAGTCGGGATTTATCTTCTTGTTTATGACTGACGATGTGTTTTAAACTCATGATGATTTTCTGGGTTGAGGAAGGTTCTTGTAGAAAAACACGAAGTAGAAAAATATATATATTCTTCTTAGTTTACATGATGAAGATCAGGTATGATTGTACAAGTCTTCTAATGACGATAGCTTGATCGCTTCTGCCAATGATAATGGCTAATTCTATTCTCTCTACATGATAAAGCTCAGGTAAAGAGATACAGGTCTTCTAATGACGATAGCTAACTCTGTTCTGCCTGTCTACCATCTCTGTTACAAGTTATGAAGGAACAGACAGTAGTTCGAACATATGAACATACAATCAGATGACATAGTTTCATACGAACATACAATCAAAATGAGACACGCTACAGATCAAGTAGGCCGTTTGAATTATAGGTCGCGGTAGTTGTCTCAAGCAGGGAGCTTGGACTAATGTTTATAAACAATTGAATGACTACAGGTGACGGCATGTTATCTTAGCCTACTTTTATTGTATACGTCATCTTTAGCGTCTCTAGTCTGATCACATTCCTCCGCACGCAATCTGGTTGGACCTCTTTAGTTTTTAGTCTTTTATATATATGGACTAACATTCCATATTTTTTTATTATGTAACACTTACATTAGCTCGGTCAGCTACCAAAACCAACTACTGAATATTACTCAAACTTGACTTGCATTTGACTTATAGGAGTGTGATACAGACACTATTGGAATATATATATATAAATATATATATATATATATATATATATATATATATATATGATATATATATATAATATATAAATATATATATATATAGTATATATATACTACTATATATATATATATATATATAAGTAAATAAAAATTCATGGTGTACATGAATTGATTCAGGTAATAAAATATAAAACAATGATATTGTTAAATAATAGTGATCACGTGATATATAATGATACAGTTTTTCACTTCATCTCATTAAGATACATATGCTACAGAAAATACTAATGTACTCTGACAATTGCATAGAATGAAGATTAACATGATAAAAAATCATATTTTAACTGATAAAAAATTTCATATATGAATTGATAACATTATTAATGTTTATACTGATTGATTCGTTTGATTTTTATGCTAAATGTTATATATCTTGATTCATTAATCCAGATACTAACTCATATATAACTTTGCAGTAATTTGGTTAAGATAAAAGGTAACAGATTGATTATAGGCTACCTGATTTTGTTTATACATATGTATATGGATTCATATAATTATGATTAATATATGTGCACTTTAAATAGATTCCACATTGCGTACACGCAAAGATATATTTCGATTCCGTTATTTATGATCATTTATATATAGATTCCTAGTGCGTACACGCAAAAAATATATTTCGATTCTGTTATTTATGATCATTTATATATATAGGATACATGACCGAGGTTATACTACTTCACATTTAACTAGCTTTCGAACCACTTTTCGTCCATTACACAGTTCCAGACAACCACCTATAGCCAAATGAAACGGCCAATTTCACAGGGTTAAAACAAGGGGAAAATTTGCCTGGGCGGGTCCAACGTTCTATTTTGCGCTCATACTTATTCTCTGCATCCTAAGCTACACGATTACATTCGCGATGAATAAAATCATCCCCACCGCACGACTCCTTCGCCAGCAAAGTAGAGTGAATATCCTTCGGGTCGTAATTTGTCGGAAGTATGTCCCCTTTGTAGTCGATTTCCGACAACCGCCGGAGCGTTCCGCATTAAAACGAGATTAACGACGAGATACGGTGTCGGTCGAAGAAGTCCATGATGGTGCTTATTCCTTTCACATTGTAGGCGGTTATTACTCGACTGCCGTCGTCCGCAGCGACGAACGATTTTTTTTAAGTTGCGATGTGATGAAATTCTCGTACTGCAGGATACTGTAATAGGTTCCATTAATCAGCCTGCAAGTGAAATTATACTTGTCACAAGGGCAAAGTAAATTCAGACGACATCCAAATACAGGGGGGAAGAAAGCCATTAAGACCAGACTTAACCCACATGAATTCGCTGATATTTGTGGAATTCAAAAGAGTCAGCCGTACAAACTTTTTTATCCATGGCGTTAACAATGAGTGAACCTATCCAGGTCTATGAGGACTGTAAAAATATCCATAATTATAAAAAATAAACAGATATCAATACGAATCCCAAAGAAAATTCGATATTACTGGTAGTAAATTACTAGACAAAGAAGTGGAAAACGGAGCTATTTGTAAGATTGCCAGGCAACATAAGAGTCAAAGAGAAGATTAATCATGCTTCTGATTTTCTCTATGCTAACTGAAATTAAGTTGTGATAAAATCTGATCCTATGTGCCCTAACAAAAGTTTCATATTCAATTTTCTCGCGCGCATCCTCTGAGGTTAATTTTAAAAACTTTATTAATAGGTAGGAGATGCAACGAAAAAAACCCACTATGTAACTAATTTCTAAATAAACTTTGGGTTTTTCAAGAAAATGTGACATTTTCCCATGAATGTTTTACTTTGAATTGTAATAGGCTAATGTTGCAAGTAAATATTTCATATACATATCTGATACTTCTAAATGTCTATGAGGTTCAGAAAAATTAATTAATTTTGTTGTTATAGAAATTCTATTTGCTTATTTTGTTATTAATTTTAAAATGATTGCAACTCCTTAACTAAAGTTGCATTGCGCATACGGATAGACACGTCTGCCTTGCCCATGAGAAGTTCAGGCTAAGCATTCCTTTCTCCAGTCAATCTGCTTTGCAAGCGCGAGATGAAGCCTGTGCAAGCAGATATTTGAGGTTAAAGGAATCAATGCTGATACGGCAAACGCGACAGACCTTTCTAGAACTGATGACGTTGTCACCAGCTTAAGAGTTACGTTACTTGCTGTAAGAGATACGACTTTAGTATTTTCAAATGATATTTTTTGTTTTAATTCTCTACCCGCATGAGAATAATGTCTGAAAAAAAACAGTACCAAAATTGAACAATATATTAGTTTCATGTTGGAATTATGTTAAATTAAATGTTCCTTATTCAAACTAATGAAAAAGGTTTCCATACAAGTTCTATATATATTATTAGCCCTGTATAAGATTCATATAGGATTATTCCATAGATAAGATTTTCACTTCTAGACTTCCTGACTTTAAAATCTCTTTTATTTTATTTTATTTGTTATTTATTTATTTATTATTATTACTATTTTTTTTTTTTTTTTCATTGACTACGAATATAAATCACCGGGACGGGACAATATGTCAGTAGGTTTTGGGATATGTGTTAGAACTTTTAGCTTATTTGTCATTACTAAAGCGTTAAGTTAGAGTTCAAATCTTTACGCATATATATTTGGATATTTAAATTAACCTATGGTTACGTTTTGCTTATTGATTTTATCGTGATTCCTTTTTTATTATAATTTGTAACCCTTCCGACTTCTTACGGAGTGTATTATATTGACTCCACTTGTATCCATATTTATTTTATTTTTCTATATTTATTTATTTATATATTTTTTTATATATATTTGATAAATTAATGGTTGGCTTGAATATGTGGAAAAGTGTTCTAGCGCGTACCGTATAAGGCTACTTGCGGCATCAATTCTATAGATATAAGATATAAATGATAAAGGTATTTAAAACCGCGAGAACCGCTATATCCAATTCGGATCCAATATCACGAGTTGTAACTCGTAAGACATGACAATTCCTATTTAATTATCCGTTATTCTACCAAACCGATTGACTCTGGGTGATAAAATATATTATTGGTTTTCTTAATGGAAAGGAATTCACACGAGTTAAGAAGATTATTGATTTACACCACCCGAGTCAGATTATCATGTGTTGAATTCCATGTTTACTGATTTAGCACTCATAAATATTCCTAACGCACTCAATTGCGGTGTTTGTTTTTAGTGCTATTAATTCTATATAACGTGTCAAGGAACTATTAACACTAAGAAGTGTTTTTTATTCCCTCTGTTCAGACTCGTAATTCTGTAAAAAATTCTACGTATATTCTTTCAAGGATTGATTTGCCACAGGGATCAAGGCTCTTACTGCGGTGTCCTTAGTGTCCCTTGTTTTCATGACACGTGTTACAATCAGTTATGTGCTTTTTATATCTGTAAGCATTGTAGGCCAGTAAAATAGTGATTTGGCTTCTGTGACATAGTAGGGAACCCTGGATGACGGAATGCAACCAGTTTTATGACGATTGGTATGAAAGAGATTATTACTACTACCTGGTCGTTAGTCATCTGCTGTGTTCTTCGGGTTTTCCTCGTCACAGACCTACATATAATATTACATTTGATTACATTATTCTGATACACACTTTAAATTTAAATACTTTTGCTTTGTTTAGGGTTTCTGCTCTAAGTGTTTATTGTTTTTGCTTAGGCCGCTGACCCCTGTTCCGTTCGAAGTGTTTATTGTTTGGTGTTTATTGCTGCTGACTCTGTTTCCGTTCGAAGTGTTTATTGTTTGCTTATCGCTGTTGACTCTTGCTTCGTTCAGTTGTAACAGTTCTGCGCTCCGACCCAGATATTCAATGCTCGCGATCTCTTGGGTTAAGGAATTTTCTTGTTTAGATACGGTTTTAACAATAGGCACGGATGTTTCTATATCTTTTAGTCTAATTAATGGTTCTTTGCAGTATGGTGCGGGGTTGCGGGATAATGCGTCAGCTATGATAATTGCTTTCCCAGGTAGATATCTTATCTTGGCTCCAAAGACCTGAATGATCATTTGTCACCGAGTTCCTTTTGGACTGTGATTAAAGCCTTTGAAAAACTCGGTAAGTACTCATGTTCAGTAAGGACTTTATCAGGATAGCCATAGATTATGAACTTAAAATGTACTAGTGTTAAAGATACCTAGCCTTCCTTACCTATTACTGCATATTTACTTCAGAGGGCTTTAGTTTACGTGAATAAAAAACTATAGGAAAGAACTGTTTATCATATTACTGAAGTAGTACTCCTCTTACCCCCTTGGTCTGAGGCGTCTGTTGCAATAAAAAAAAAATTCCTTATTTAAATCAGGATTTTTAAGTTAGGTGAGCTTGCATTATTACGTTTTTAAGATATCGAACGCCTGTTGTTTTATGCTTTTTTTTTTTTTTAGACCATAATAAATCTACGCTCTTCTCTTATAGATCTGTTAAAGGAGCTGTCATGATTGAAGAGTTACATATTTACAGTACGATTGTAATACCCACTAAAGCGCGAAAGTGCTGTATCCCCTTTTACGTAATAGGTACCGGAAAGTTATGAATAGCCGACACCTTACCATGGACTACTTTAAGACCTTGACTAGACACATAAAACCTAGATAAACATGTTTGGTTTTTAAAAAAAAAACCCCAAAAAAAAAACTCACATTTAGATATTTTACTCTGAGACTAGCTCTAGTTTATGTGAATGTACTTCTAAGGTATTAGAAAAGATTACAAGATCATCCATATAGGCATGTAGGTTATCCCCTAAAAGTCTCCAAACACTATATTGTAATTGGGGCGCAACGTAAGCCGGAGGCATACGTAAAAATTGATAATGTCCCCTGAGTGTGCTGAAAACGGAGTATGAGGTACAATCACTTAGGTAATGGTATCTGGTAAAAGCTTTTAAGTAAGTCCAAGCATGTGAAAAATTTATTCTAACCTAACAGAGATAAGATGTCGTCGGTACATGGCACTGGAAACTATCGGGAGTCGTTTCCTTGTTTAAGCGACAGAAATCTACGCAGATACGCCCAAGTCCGATCTTTTATGGCATGACGTTGAGGGAAAATTATATGGCTATTTGATTTCCTAATGACTCCTATTACTAACATTTTTCAACTTCGTCATTTATCTCTATTTTGAAATTCCATTGAGAGTCTATACGAAGGTACGTATATAGCTTTATGTTTGTCCTTAGACCGTATTTTGGGTTAAATTACATCCGTTTTTTTTTTTCCTCAGAAATCACTCGCTAGTGGAGAAACTTCGTGGTATTCAGATAAAAGATAAAAAAAGTTTCTGCTGAATCATCTCTGCTTGAATGACTTTACTGATATTACTTTAGATAGAATATAAGAGAGATTCATCTACGACTGATTGGGCGTGATTAAAAATTAGCAACAATAAAAAATGCGATATTTATAACTTCCGTATCCACGATATGTATACATTTGTGGATCACTAGATTTAACTTGTTGCTGCTAGTCAACCGTGTCTATGGCTTTGTTCGCGGAAATCGTTATATTTCAGAGTGTCGGGAAGGATTAAAATTTCATTTCCCAGCAAAGTCTTTTTAAACGCACTAAGACATTCGAGGGTGCATGGTTCTCGAGATTTTGCGTGCAAACTACGACTGCGGTTGTGGGAGAATTCTGTTGGGTCATTTGAACAATGTTACGATTTATGAGACAAATGTATAGTTCCTTTATATAAGTTATTATTTGATTAATTGTATCTTTTTGTTCAAACTGATTTTAATATGTTTGAAGGGTTTATAGGATTTTCCTTTGATAAACACGCCTTATTTGCAGGATGTAAGATAATATTTTTGTATACCCCTAGATGGATCTTACAATTACACTAGATACAGATCAATGTTTTTTTTATAACTATAGAGGTATCTGTAAGCGCTCGCTTATCCGGACTTCTCATCAGGGAAGTTCGAACAACAGACGGTGAGTCCGTAAATACAAGATATTGCGTGTACTAAAGAAATAAAACCAGATATTCTAATTTTTATGGCGCGTACAGTTGGGCTTAATCCACCACTACTTATAATAACTTATTGTATTAAAATTACTAGATCCTGCTCTGATTACTTGATGCTGTCGTGTGATTCATACGAAAATTCCTTTTTAATTCAAAAAGGTATTGGCATGTATAATCCAACATCGCTTTTCCCCACTCTGCTAGAGTCGCTTATTGTGTGGAATTTGCTATGCTTGAACACTTCGGCAGCTTTGACTGACCTTGACCGCTTGACTAGGTGACCACGTAACTGAGTTTTTTGCTTGTTGATTCTGAAAGGGCTACTGTTTCTATTTCTTTTTGTAATAATTAGGATCCTTCTCTTTGTTACCATCGGCAACGTATTGTGTGTTTTTAGCATTATGTGGCTGGTTACGTATAAAGCAATGAATGACGAACTAGTAGGAACTGAGCGATTACTATTAAGACAAGTTATCTCTATTGCATTCAATATTAACTGTTTGTACTTCATTCTTTGCTAAAATTTGAAATAGTGAGGGATCCTGGTCAGCGCATTTAGACATGTTATTCCTTGCAATCCAGCCATATTTTTAAAGTTAAGTTGAGTCAGTGAGGTTCGATATTTTATATAACTCAAAAAACTCAAGGCTAAAACTGTGATCGGGACTTTGCAAAGGAGCATTTATTGTCATGACCCGAAATAGTGTTACCTCTAATTTATATAGATTTGTACGGGTGTTCCACTTGTTTTTTGTGTGTTTTCTAATCACTACGGTGCTTAACGACCCTATCCATGCATCTGTATAAATACAGACGTCCATGCGTAAATGCATATTCACTGTTTAATATGATTTGTTACGTAAGGGATTAATAATCACCCAAAATGATCAAAATTAACATAGTATATGATTATGATATTTCAGTAGAACTTCTGGAAACCGACACTCAAAGATAAAAAACTCGCAGTAGCGAATCTCAATGATGTAGATAATTTCTGTAAAAAAGTAAGATTAAGAATGTCTCGTAACTTTCAGCCCACAGGAATAACGAAATTCGACCTGCAAAGGAAACACTCAAAGTTACTCCAAAAGAATAAAAAATTGTACTTAGCTTGCTTTTGTGGGAAGTCACGGTGTTCCGATAACGACACACGTGGCCTTGGTCCTCCTCTATTTAGCGGATGACCTGGTTTGGCTTCAGTTTCCCCGTGCGCGTTGTTTCGATGATTCGAGCCCTTGAAGATCCGATGCTGCAGACGCGTTCGGTTTGTTTCTTGAAGTGCCGGAAATGTTCACTAACGATGTTTTCTTGAATGATTCTAATGAGAGACGAAGCTTGCGTTCGCGTAGGAAAAAGGACACGTCGGTTTGTTTCTTGAAGTTATTCACTAAATGATGATACTAAGTTGCTTGAAGAATCTCTTGCTTTTCGTCGTCGGGGAAGAGTTCTTGTTGTTTTCTGAAGTCGCTCACTAAACAATGATACTAGGTGTGCTTGAAGAATCTGCTGCTTTCGGCGTCGTTGACTTCATGATTTATTATTCTGGTTGGTTTATCTTCGGAGAAGTTGTAGAGTCCTTCTGGTACGCTTGCCACCACTTTTAGGGCTTGTGCCTTGTATGATAAGGCGCCCTATGAGGTAATGTTAGACTTGCGATAATCTTACGCTAAGTCGGTTGGTATTGCACTTCCATCTTCAATGAAGTGTCTTGGGGTTTGTAGATCACTTACGAAGTCGGGATTATCTTCTTGTTTATGACGACGATGTGTTAAACTCATGATGATTCGGTGAGGAGGTTCTTGTAGAAAACACGAAGTATAAAAATATATATATTCTTCTTAGTTTACATGGTGAAGATCAGGTATGATTGTACAAGTCTTCTAATGATGATAGCTTGATCGCTTCTGCCAATGATAATGGCTAATTCTATTCTCTCTACATGATAAAGCTCAGGTAAAGAGATAACAGTCTTCTAAGACGATAGCTAACTCTGTTCTGCCTGTCTACCATCTCTGTTACAAGTTATGAAGGAACAGACAGTAGTTCGAACATATGAACATACAATCAGATGACATAGTTTCATACGAACATACAATCAAAATGAGACACGCTACAGATCACGTAGGCCGTTTGAATTATAGGTCGCGGTAGTTGTCTCAAGCAGGGAGCTTGGACTAATGTTTATAAACAATTGAATGACTACAGGTGACGGCATGTTATCTTAGCCTACTTTTATTGTATACGTCATCTTTAGCGTCTCTAGTCTGATCACATTCCTGCAAGCAATCTGGTTGACCTCTTTAGTTTTAGTCTTTTGTATATATGGACTAACATTCCATATTTTTATTATGTAAACACTTACATATGCAAGTATTCAACTCATTATGCATTGCATAACCCATGTTTTGCATATATAAATGGCATTGAACTTACGGGTTTTTACGCCACGCCAGAGGTTGCCACAGTAGTATATGCAAGTATTCAACCCATTATGCATTGAATAACCCATGTTTTGCATATATAAAAGGCATTGAACTTACGGGTTTTTACACTGCGCCAGGTTGCCACAGTAGTATATGCAAGTATTTAACCCATCATGCATTGCATAACCCATATTTTGCATATATAAAAGGCATTGAACTTACGGGTTTTTACGCCACACCAGTGGTTGCCACAGTAGTGTATGCAAGTATTCAACCCATTATGCATTGTATAACCAATATTTTGCATATGAACTTACGCCTTCTGGTGGCCTTCTGGTTCTCTGAACAGCTTTTGACTCTCAAACTGAGAGTTTCATCCTCCAGCCTTTGAAGAGCTGTTGGCTCTCAAGCTGAGAGCTCTCCCTCCAGCCTCCAAATTGCTGTTGGCTCTCAAGCTGAGGGCTTGTCCTCCTACCTCCGAACAGCTGTTGGCTCTTAAGCTGAAAGCTTGTCCTCCTACCTCCAAATAGCTTTTCGCTCTCATACTAAGAGCTTGTCCTCCTACCTCCAGAAAATTTTTCCTTTGACTCTCACCAGGCGAGTTTGTTTGTTCCTTGAGACAGTGCCTTGGCTGACGAGTTGGGGGAGCTCAGCAGCCATTGCATAACCCATGTTTTGCATATATAAAAGGCATTGAACTTACGGGTTTTTATGCCACGCCAGAGGTTGCCACAGTAGTATAGGCAAGTATTCAATCCATTATGTATTGCATAACCCTGTTTTGCATATATAAAAGGCATTGAACTTACGGGTTTTTACGCCGCGCCAGAGGTTGCCACAGTAGTATATGCAAGTATTCAACCCATTATGCATTGCATAACTCATGTTTTGCATATATAAAATGCATTGAACTTACGGGTTTTTACGCCACGCCAGAGGTTGCCACAGTAGTATATGCAAGTATTCATTCCATTATGCATTGCATAACCCATGTTTTGCATATACAAAAGGCATTGAACTTATGGGTTTTTACGCCGCGCCAGAGGTTGCCACAGTAGTATATGCAAGTATTCAACTCATTATGCATTGCATAACCCATGTTTTGCATATATAAAAGGCATTGAACTTATGGGTTTTTACGCCGCACCAGAGGTTGCCACAGTAGTATATGCAAGTATTCAACTCATTATGCATTGCATAACCCATGTTTTGCATATATAAAAGGCATTGAACTTATGGGTTTTTACGCCGCACGAGAGGTTGCCAAAGTAGTATATGCAAAGTATCAATTCGTTTATTGCATGCTTATAACCAGTTTTGCCATATAGCAAATGGCATTGAACTTACGGGTTTTTTACGCCACGCCAGAGGTTGCCACAGTAGTATATGCAAGTATTCAACTCATTATGCAATGCATAACCATGTTTTGCATATATAAAAGGCATTGAAAGCTTAACAGGTTTGTTTTTACGCCAACGCCACGGAGGTTGCCAATCAGTAGTATATGCAAGTATTCAAAACAATTATGCATTGCATTAAACCCATGTTTTGCACTATATAAAAGGCATTGAACTTACAGGTTTTTAACGCCGCGCCCAGAGGTTGCCCACAGTAGTATATGCAAGTATTCAACCCATTATGCATTGCATAACCCATGTTTTGCATATATAAAAGGCATTGAACTTTCGGGTTTTTACGCCGCGCCAGAGGTTGCCACAGTAGTACATGCCCAACTTTGACAGGGCAGTTCTTGAAGGAAACATGGCAATGATAATATATTTAATGGAACTGCTGATAAGATGGTTTCGTGGATCGAAGGAAAGGCAGCAGAAGTTGTATTTCTGCTTGTGGATGAGAAAAACGACTGAGGCAGTCGCTTTCTTGGTAAAAGAAAGCCTGAGGAAGGCATCAAAGCAATTCTGAGTTTTTGAATAATCCTCTTGGGACTTATTGAGAGAGGGCAGGATGATGTATGGTTGTGTTTTCTTATCAGTGAAATCTCTCTCTCTCTCTCTCTCTTCTTTAGATAGGGAATATCTTCTGAATATAATAATAATAATAATAATAATAATAATAATAATAATAATAATAATAATAATAATAATAATAATAATAATGAGGAGGAGGGGGGGGAGTCAGGATACACCACAGAACCCCACAATATAAATACCACCCAGTCGAATTGGAGGACTAAAAAAAAACTAATAATGATAAATTTTAAATTTTCCAAAACTGTACCATCTTATTTCGTGAAAGATTTCTTATAAAATTTTCATAAATCATTTTGAGCTTACGAAATACATATAAACAAGGCTTAACCCTTTATGATTATACATTTTGTGAAGACTAATTTTTTTTTTTTTTCACGGCAATACAGCTGAATTTGAATTATGCAAACGATGAGCTGACTTGCGTCTTGTAGCTAAAAAGATTTTTGTGCTTTATATTATTACAAGGACAAAAGTAAAAATAAAAACATGAAAGGTATGCATTTGAATGCTCTGCAAGGGTTGTTTTATCTATATAATTCATTCGAGAGATAAGACTGAAGGCTTGAAAGTGGCCCACGTTCAGACAACCGATGCATAGTTAGAGTCGTTCGAATGGGAGGAGGAGCGAAATGACGTAATCAAGCAAAGAAATGCAATAATGAATGAAATATATATGGACAAAGAAAGAGAGAGAGAGAGAGAGAGAGGAGAGAGAAAGGTGGAGGGGGGAGGGGGTGAGATATAATAAGAGTACAGGAACGGTAACGAAAGAATTGCAAACAGTGTAAGAGAGAGAGAGAGAGAGAGAGAGGCGAGATATAATAAGAGTACAGGAAAGGTAACGAAAGAATTGCATACAGTGTATGGAGAGAGAGAGAGAGAGAGAGAGAGAGAGAGAGAGAGAGAGAGAGAGAGAGAGAGAGAGAACTTTTATTCCTGTTTAGTTATTAATCTGATGGATATATTTGAGACCATCTGCTTTAATAAATATGTTTAGTATGTATTTTGTTAAATAATTATGAAATCTTATTACATAGTGTTGTTTTCAATCGTTATATTGTCTATATAAAAAGTTTTAAATTTTGTTGGAACTGACCATTCATATTACTATTATTCAGACGGTATTATCCTCCATTTCATTATCCTATAAGGAGCTGTATTCTCTCTCTCTCTCTCTCTCTCTCTCTCTCTCTCTCTCTCTCTATCTGTCCTTCTGCCATCCGTCCATCTTATATCACCTGGATCCACTATTTGAATTATGGTTAACGTTTGATGTGTTATTTGGATGTACATGACCAAGGGTCACAAAACCATAAATGGCTAATTTACCAACTTGGGCTTGGCTGCATCTGTTTTTGCCCTGTAATTACCTGTATTACCAATAATATACGAATCTGGTCACACAGATGTTACACACCAGGTTTTGTTACCGTGGGTTGTATGATTCATCAAAGCATCAATTTTACAAGGATAATATTTTATTATTCCATGCCAAGAGCATATTACTGGGTATACTAATCTAGTACAGGATTTGGATGCAATTATATTGCATGAAAAAATAATTAAATAACATGGGTAACGGGTAACAATTAAATTTAATTCCTTACATGAATATTTTATTGCATGTAAAAATAAAAATAAACTATACTTAATGTGCAACTTCATACACCTTACGAGTATGAATACATATATCTACATAAATTAATGACCTCGTTCATAGCGGGTCCAACCACCGCGGGCGTCTATTACCTCGTTCAGGCGGGTTGGCATGGAGACTACGAGGCGTTCGCAAATGCTTGGTCTGCGTCGCACGGATTCCCATACCTCTCTCACTGATCGGTCAATAGCATTGCATGTCCGATCTGGTCCCATTTTTATTTCTTGTTTCATTATCCTCCATAGATTTTCTGTGGGGTTGATATCACAGCCTTTGGCAGGCCAGTCCATTACCTGAATTGCAGGGTGCCTCCTGCACCACTCGGTCACAATGTGGGCGGTGTGTATGGGGGTATTGTCCTGGACAAAGATGATGGGTTCGTTGTCAGGGATTGCCAGCATCACATCTTGAAGAAGTAATACATATTCCCTGGCATTCAACTTGCCGTTCACCCTTACTAGTTCCCCTGGGCCGCCACTCGACATCCAACCCCAGTAATTAACTCGAACCCTGCCGCTCCTGGCTCTCTCTTGAATGTTGCTAGCATCATATCCTGTGCCGATGCGTCGCCAAACATGCCTTGCTGTGGCCTCCACCGACGTAAAGTAAGTTTCGTCACTAAAGATGACATTTTTCCAATAATTGGAATCGTCAACGAGATGTTGCAGAGCAAAGCCCAGACGAGCGTCACGGTGCCATTCCTTTAGCTCTTCTTTGACCGCCAGAACATGACAACCAATCCCGTGCTCCCTCAGGCGACGTCTGGTTGTCTGTGGAGTGCACGGGAGATGCAATTCTTGCGTGATGGTTACCACTGCTTTCTTGGAGTGCTCTGGATGCTGCTACGATTTGTTCGTCGTGTCGTCGTTTTGTTACATGTGGTCGTCCTCTCCTTGGTCTATTTCCCAATGTCCCCTCTTCCTGCCATCTTAATATCCACCTTTGGACTGTGCGTGTTGACACTCCAATGCTGACGGCAGTATCTGGTGTCGGAACACCAAGCTGCCACTCACCAATAATCCGCCGCCATCCCAACAAACATTGCCATAAATAAGTATATAATATATAGTATATGATATATAGTATATAATATATAGTATATAATATATAGTATATAATATATAGATTATAGTGCACAACATTATATGTTATAACAGTTATTCCAACCATATAGATAAACACAACGACTAGGACTAACACTTACCTAAGTGTAGATAATTGTAATTACCGAATAAACCTCCACAAAGGCTGCAAACACACGACTGTGAAGACCACGGGCGGTTTACAGATCGTGTATGGCTGTGTGTGGCACGTTACCTCGTGTGAAAACAAGGATTCTTAACGCAAACGATGGTCATTAAACAGATATACGAAGACGATTTTTCCTCAGTTCGACACCAAATTTCTCTCATACTTTTTCTTTTTCTTATTATTACTTCAACCTCCTTCAAATTTTACCAACTCTCTCCCACCTTGCTATCCAACCTCTTATTCTCCTTTCACTGTCATGATTTCTGGGAAGGAATACCACTGCTGGGATTGGAATTATTTTCGAAACCAATTGTGGGAGCTGTGGTTGTCTAACCAAATACCCGAGTGTTTGGACCATAAGAATATAAGTATCTTTTTATTGGCATGCTGAACTATCTCAGTACCAAAATTGTCCCTCGCATGATTAAAGTGGGAATGATTGTATTCCTGAAGTGCTCTCAGTCCTATCAAGCAGGTTGACTTACACTTGAGCCACTCTAATCATGGTGATACTACCATCCCTTCAGGGTAGGGTATGGAGTGGACATTCGGGAGTCAGCTCTCACTGGTGTCATTGGTAGTGAAATTAATTTCATGGAAGGCTAATGAGGTTTCTCTCAAGGTGACATGCAGTCTGAAAATTTTCTTCCTCTAAAATATTCCTCCCCCCAAACTACCCCCCCCCAAAAAAAAAAAAACTAATATTGATGATGTTTCTTCAACCCCTGGATCCTATGGCGAACCCCAGACACTGTTGACGACCTCTGCCAACATGAGTAAGGAAAACCCTGTTGACGACCTAGGCAATAAACAGGATCACTCCACCAGTAAAGGATCACTCCACCTAGAAACAAAAAATTGATACCAACCCACAAGGAAATTTAAAACGCTATGGCGATAATATACTAATAAAAGCTGGCAATGAGACTCAAGCGGTATTCTTAAATAATTTTACATCCTCTTCTTCGGATAATATTTTGAGTGTCTTTTTCCACCACACCCTCAACCATGCAAAGGGAATAATTTATTGTGGTGATCTCTGTGAGTTTTCAAAAGAGGCCATACTGAAGATGTGCCCTCCTACTGTTAAAAAACTAAAAGGAAATAACAATGCCATCTTATTGGTGTTTTCCACACCATATCTTCCTGACTATATTAATATTAGACACTTAAACATCCATGTCAAAAAATTTCACCCAAGGCCCATGCAGTTATTGGTGCTATAATTTTGGCCATGTCAGTATCAGATGCACCAATGAGAAAAGATGTTTGAACTGCTCAGTTCCATGATATCTCTTCTGAATGCATAAGAGAAATTTTATTTCCATTGCAAGGGAGTTCATTCTCCGAACTCTAGACAATGTCACCAATATAAAGTGAAATAGGCTCTAGTTGAAACAGCTAATAATAATGAACATATTACCTTTGAAGCCGCCAGGAAAAAACTCTTGGGAAATAATAATACCAGAGGAACAACTTATTCAAGTATTTTATCCAGTCCACGTGATTCGACTGATGGTTCAAAAACGGTGCTTTCTTCCACAAGACCTAATTGCAGAATCATAGCCTCTCCAACTCTTCTTCATCGAGTCACCCTGGACCATATTATTCTTGTACTAATACAGCTACGCCTCATTATTCATTTAAGCATAAGTATACCAATAGAATAAATGAAAATGCAAAAAGCAATGACACTCAAAACGCTAAAAATAAACAAGAAACTCTTACGCCAATACAAAACAGTTATAAATCCCTTAACAATGTCACATATAGCTTGATCACGTGTAACAATTGTATTTTCTTGTCCAAGTTTTTCGGTTACCCTGATAAAGTAATCTAGTGATACTTGCACAATATCAGGTTTCGTTGGAGATTCTGGAGAGGTTGGGCCATAGGCAATTACAGTTTTGGGTTTGTGTCACAAATCATTTAAAAAAATTTATTCCAATAAATCGATTTTATTCCATCTTCTTCTGCATGAATCCTAGTAAGTGACCAAGCAAAATTGTCATCATCTAACAACATGTCTTTGAGCTTTTCTTTAGACTCATAACTGACTAGCGGCATGTTTGATGATAAAGTTATGTCCTAATGACAAATAACTTTCTGAGGCTGAGAGTTTAAGGTAGTTGGAAATCTGTTTTTCTTCTTCTTCTTCTTCTTTTAACAGGGATTTCACATGTTGAGTCTTCATCTCTGTCTTGAATCATTGCGCGTGTCCTCTGAAAAATCAAATTACCCTGGTTTAGATTGGTTGGAATGAATGCCTATCAATTTCAATTTTGTTATTCAGAAGGTTAGCCATTGATGTTATGTATCGCTGTGCATCGTCATGGCTTATACTATGCCCAAACCTATTAAGAATTCTTAATAAATCTTTGCTTCTTGTTTGACTCAAAATATGAAAGGCCAGGCCTATTTGTTTTGGCATATATAGGTACTCTAGATACACACACAAAAATCAGATCTTGGGCTATCTTCAGAACCTTTTCAAGATCTGTTAGTGGAAGAGGTACCTTTTCTGTTTCATCTGATAATGTAAGCTCAGTTTTGGTCACCATCCATGCAATAAGATTTTACAATATATCTGATGATGCAATTTTCTGCATATTTGTAAGATACTTGCTTTTTTTCGCCAAGAATATCAAAACATTTTGAGCTCTGCTCTTTTGTTTTGTTTTTCATTTCCAACTGGAGCCGTTTTGCTACCATATACGTTTACTTTGAAGGTTCTTTGCTCATCATTTCTTCATCACTTCAGTATCACTATGTAACTGTGATTCATTTAATTCGTTGTGTAACTTTGTTATCAAGCTGCACATTTCACTAACTGTAATGTGGGATGAACATATTTTGCTGGTGTGTTTTCTTTGGGGAATGAATCGTATTTCATTTCCATAAAATTCCTTTAGTTAGTATTTCGGTCTACCAGATTTGTAACGATGTGCATTTGCAATTCCTTTCTTAGCTAAATTATTGAGGTATTTCTTTAGAATTTGTCAGAGAAAATGCTGAATATTGTTCCAGAAGGGGATCAGAAATCTCACCACAAAGCTGTTCGAAGCCAAGTGTATGGACTAGTGTGTGTTGAAGAGCATTCCTCTTCTTTTCTACTATTTAGAAATCGTGTCATACAGTCTGTGATACCTAAAATCTTTTGCAATCATGTCAACTAAGGAGTCTCCATGCCCTTCAGTCTTTACCAAAATGGATTCAGCACCCAGTTTTTTAGCTTTTGTCTACATAGAATGCTGCATATACAAACGAACTTACTAAGACAAGCGCATGCGTACCTTTAGGATCGCGACTCTTTCCACAAGTAAGGCAAAAAGTTTTAGCATCTACTGTTGTTGGTAGGTTGTTCGACTCATTACACAAGCAGATTTATTCAATGAAAAAAAAAGCTGCTGGGTTCTTCTGCTTCTTGTTCCTGTCTGTTTTTAAGAACTTCAATCTTATTTCTGTCTGTCTTTTACATTCTTTGTGACATTTAGGATCATTCTTAAGGAAAACCTCTTCATCATCAATGTAGAGAGTTAATCTATGGTAAACGTCATCCTGCCTGGTAAGCAGAGCAGATCTAAAACTTAGAAATCCTCTTGCTGTTAGTTTTGTGAGAGGTTTTGTAGAAGCTTTTTGGAATATAAGACATTTTTTATACGTGAAGTTAGTACTGGTTTGACTTGTTTCACCTTTCCAAAGAGGATGCATTTCTAGCTGCTGTCAATTCCGTTTTTGACATTTAATCTGAAGTAAAAAGGTTTATTATTATAGTTTTCTCCCATAGAGGTCTACCATTCATAACTTTACCATCTTCCTATCAATCTGAAGTATATAAAACAGTGTCAAAAACGAACTGGATATTGGTACGGCAATTGTATTCTGATCACGATAGATATTGGTACAGCTGTGAATTGCTCATGCGCGAACACTTGTTTACCGCCTCAAGCATATGATCAGTGACAGCAAGGAAATGGCGATTCTTTCATCAGCATTTCTATATTTCTTTTTGCTTTTTGGGAGGTGGATATCCAGCGATTAATTTTTCTAGAAATGCATCACGTCCTTTCTGAACTTTCCTCAAGGCATCAATAAATTTCCAGATGGAAGGATGATGCATTCCTAGTTCGAACTGTAGACGTCGACTGGCAGCTTCAGCGTGATTGTTAGTGCGATCTTAATCATTTACAGTGCGTTCATAAAGGTTCCAGATCTCGGAAGCAAACATAGGGTTCATTCTTGCGTTTCGACGCCTATTCTGTCGTCCAATATAAGTGTCTTCGAACCAATGGAACAAGGGTATTAGTTCGTCTGGAAGACCCGCTGCTAGTGTATCCATGTATTCGTCCATCTTTTCTAATGGCACAAAGGCGAGCGCTATAATCATTTTAGCCCATAACGCAAAGTCCGAGTCGGTTTTATAGCGATTCGATAAACCCAATGAAACAAGATGTCTGTGCATGTTTTGGGCTAGATGGAAAAAACATCCCTTAATTCGAGCGGTGGGAAATGCATCTTGAAAGGCATGAATGGCAGCTTGCTTAAAATCACAAATTATAGAAACTGCTCCCAAATTTGGTTCGATGGTTTTAAGTAACTCAAATAAACGAGAATAAGTTAATCTTTGCTTGTTAGGAAGAAGAGCATAAACTATAGGAATAACTCCATCATGCTTCTTAGCCGATATAACATATACTTGATGAAAAAGACTTGGCGCAATGATGAAAGTTCCGTCGGCAAACCAAATTTCTGAGAAGACTAAATGCTGAAGCCAGCTTATTCTTCCAAATATTAAAATTCTATTACTGCCTTCTCCTGTGTCTCCCAATAGGAATTTTTCTTCCATACCCAGTTGGGGAACATACAGTGTATAGGACTCGGGTATAACTAATTGCTCCAAATGAGTTGGGTTAGCTGGCGCTTTGTTTAATAATTTTCGTTTCCTAGTAATAAGTTTTCGCATTGCAGGCAAGTCAGGCCGTATGGCTAAAGCTGCTTGAGAGGCGCCAGTTAAAACTTTCATTTACTACAACGGTTGGTGGTTCCAGCGTTTCAGCACTTCTTTTCTTAATAATTGTTTTCAACTTTTCAACTTCTACTTTTGCAGCAGATGGTTCATCCTTCATATGTAATCTTACTTTACACCGATCTTTTTGTTCACATCGCCAGAGTTTTAATTCAGAATCACTCTTGCTCGTTGCATCAAAAATAAAAAGGTATCCATCGTAATTCACTTTGCTTCTTCCACGTTTGTTAAAATATCTCCTTCCATTTCGTACAATAGGGCTTAGACGACTGAAAATTCTAAAGCTACCAAAAAAAAAAAAAAAAAAAAAAAAAAAAAAAAAAAAAAAAAAAAAAAAAAAAAAAAAAAAAAAAAAAAAAAAAAAAAAAAAAATTGTTCAATTGTTAAACAGTTGTTAAAATGAGAGCTAATTGCTCTATAACGACGAAGTATCTATTTGATGGCTAAATGTCGTTTACAGCGACAAAGTAGTCATTTGACGCCTAACAGTCTCTCCGCCGAAAATTTCCATATGCCAAATCGGCTACGCCGAATCGGCCAAGCCGAAACAGCGACGCCAAACGGGCTACGCCAAAAAGTCTCATTCCCTGGTACGGCAGCTGCATTCTGATCACGATAGATATTGGTACAGCTGTGAATTCCTCATGCGCGAACACTTGTTTACCGCCTCAGGCATATGATCAGTGACAGCAAGGAAATAACGATCGAGCAACGTGATCCGTATAATAATAAATCAGATGGCTTTAGGTTTCAACGACCTGAAAAAAGGTAATAGACGTCTATGAAGAGTCAAACTTCCAGAAATTGTATATCCAATTTGAGGCCTAGCTAGTTAAGTAGTGCAGCAGTCAGCAGTGCGTCCAATATGGGAAACATGCTGTTTCCCATATTACTTATGATTGATTAGGCTGTCTGCCAGAGGATCGACTTTGGTAGTTTTCCTTACCACCATGAATACAGCAGAGCACGATTTCTGTGTACTTCAAATCTTCTTTGAATCTCCTCTTCGGAGCTCATATGATATCAGGGCCGATTCGATCGTTCGTGACATACGGATATATAATTTCTGGAAGTTTCACCCTTCGTAGACGTCTATTGTATTTATCAGCTCGTTGAAACCTAAAACATCTGGTTTTCAGCGAAAATGATGTATTATTACACGGTTCAGAAGAGATTCAAAAAGATTAAATATTGAAGTACACAGATAGATTAGTTTAGTTTCATTTTTCATGTATATAGTCAAAATCTAAGTCTGTTTAAGTATTATTGTAATTTGTTATATTTTCATTTACTGTCAAAATGTCTTGGTGCTTGGTGATGACTGTATGGTGCTTCACTTTGACATTTGAATTGAACATGTTCAGCAAACGATTCAGTTCTACTATAATTACCTACTACCGTCGCTGATCTTCTGGTGCTCTTAGCAACAGTGTACGGCAACTGCTGTATGATTAGCAAACTGGTAAAGGATACGGCTAACTGCCGTACCTACAGCAAGTCAAGATCGCAATACGGTACCACACAGAATCTGACGTACCCCCAAAACACCATGCTATTTGTACGGCAGGAAGCCTGAAATTGACGCATGCGCAATTCACAGCCGTACGATATCTATGGCGATCAGTATACGGCTGCCGTACCAATACCCTGTGCCTAAAAAATATCCTATTGAGATAAACTGAGTTTCAAGCTATTTGAAATTTTTTACTCTTACTCAAAATCGCCTTTTAGGAAATTTTTTAGTAAAGTTTATTTTGCAAATTATATATCAATTTTTAATTTTATATGCGTTATCTACAATACAGTCGGCAATGGGGGGCCGAAGTTGGACTTGATCTGATCATTCAAAATTAGATTTTTAGTAAATCAATCAATTTTGAGAGAATTAGTATTTTTGTGTTAAACGCTTTAAAAAAATAGTTTCGCAACAAGGTTTCGAAAAGTATCTTACTTTCTGAGATACCTTAGGCATCTCTCTTAACAACTAAGACACAACAAATAGTTTATGTGATGGGTCCAACAAAACTTCCTTTTTTGCACGATAGCCTCAAGTGGCTCCCTGACTGTAGTACTCTGTAGGTACACTGAAAGTCAGATTAACAACAGTCACTAGTCACAGAAATAACAACATTTGCCTGGCACCACTGATAATAATCCTAAACGATAGTCTGAGACAAGTCTATTCGAAAGACCAGTTCGTGATGTAGGTCCCGAAACGTGTTATTTGATGAAGCAGCACGTACTGTCGTCCAAAAAACTGGTAGCAGAGTTTCATAATTTTTCGTTCACCTGCCTGACGCACAATTCATGCCTTATTTATCTATTTTTCTTTTCAAAGATGGAAGAAATCATGTGTAATGACGTTAAAATCAGTCACTGATATCTTTAGAACATTATGTTATGTTATTGTGTAAAACTATTTTCCATATACCATTGCTGGGATTGTAATTATTTTCGAAACCAATTGTGGGAGCTGTGGTTGTCTAACCAAATACCCGAGTGTTTGGACCAGAAGAATGTCAATATCTTTTCATTGGCATGCTGAACTATCTCAGTACCAAAATTGGCCCTTGCATGATTAAAGTGGGAATGATTGTATTCCTGAAATGCTCTCAGTCCTATCAAGCAGTTTGACTTACACTTGAGCCACTCTAATCATGGTGATACTACCATCCCTTCTGGGTAGGGTATGGAGTGGACATTCAGGAGTCAGCTCTCACTGGTGTCATTGGTAGTGAAATTAATTTCCTGGAAGGCTAATGAGGTTTCTTTCAAGGTGACATGCAGTCTGAAAATTTTCTTCCTCTAAAATATTCCTACCCCCCCCTCCCCCCACCGCCCGCCCCCACAAAAAAAAACAAAAAAAATAATATTGATGATGTTTCTTCTACCCCTGGATCCTATGGCGAACCCCAGACACTGTTGACGACCTCTGCCAACATGAGTAAGGAAAACCCTGTTGACGACCTAGGCAATAAACAGGATCACTCCACCAGTAAAGGATCACTCCACTTAGAAAAAAAAATTGATACCAACCCACAAGGAAATTTGTGGGTTGGTAATATACTTTTATGGCGATAATATACTAATAAAAGCTGGCAATGAGACTCAAGCAGTATTATTAAATAATTTTACATCCTCTTCTTCGGATAATATTTTGAGTGTTTTTCCCCACCACACCCTCAACCATGCAAAGGGAATAATTTATTGTGGTGATCTCTGTGAGTTTTCAGAAGAGGCCATACTGAAGATGTGCCCTCCTACTTTTAAAAAACTAAAAGGAAATAACAATGCCATCTTGTTGGTGTTTTCCACACCATATCTTCCTGACTATATTAAAATTAGACACTTAAACATCCATGTTAAAAATTTCACCTAATGCCCATGTAGTTATAGGTGCTATAATTTTGGCCATGTCACTATCAGATGCACCAATGAGAAAAGATGTTTGAACTGCTCAGTTCCATGATATCTCTTCTGAATGCATAAGAGAAATTGTATTTCCATTGTTAGGGAGTTCATTCTCCGAACTCTAGACAATGTCACCAATATAAAGTGAAACAGGCTCTAGTTGAAACAGCTAATAATGAGCATATTACCTTTGGAGCCGCCAGGAAAAAACTCTTGGGAAATAATAATACCAGAGGAACAACTTATTCAAGTATTTTATCCAGTCCACGTGATTCGACTGATGGTTCAAAAACGGTGCTTTCTTCCACAAGATCTAATTGCAGAATCATAGCCTCTCCAACTCTTCTTCATCGAGTCACCCTGGACCATATTATTCTTGTGCTAATACAGCTACGCCTCATTATTCATTTAAGCATAAGTATGCCAACAGAATAAATGAAAATGCAAAAAGCAATGACACTCAAAACGCTAAAAATAAACAAGAAACTCTTACGCCAATACAAAACAGATCTGGGATACTCACAACTAAGGAGACTTCCAAAGATATAGAAGATCTCTCCGAAGTGGATATGGTTGATCTTGAACCCCCAAAATCTAACCCTGAGAGAATAAAAACGGGTCCTTGAAAATGCAACCCTTCCAAAATAAAAATAAAAAAGTCTAATAAAGAAGAATGTTTCGGTGAACCTGAAGAGGTTTCTTCTAATGTTATTATGAAGGAAGATTTGTTGGTTGAAGTACCAAATCGACTTGTTGAAGAAACAGATACATTGCTTCAACTCTAAGTCACTGAATTTAAACCCAATATAGCAATATAATGCTAAAATACACCCCACGAAGAAATAAATCTTTCTCCAGTTATAGGCATAACTGGGAAATCAATGATTTTTCACAAAACAACCGCGAATAAAACTGCCCACAAAATCTCTTGCGAGTGCAATGATTGCTTCTTATCTGAAATTAATGATATTAAGAACAGGAATATACTCAAAATTAATAATGTAATCAATAACTTTGTAAAAAAAAATATATATAGAATGAAAACTAACATGGTAAATGGAAGCACACAATACTGGTTGTATGTGTGTTGATCATCTTATAAAGAAGCGTGCAACAGGCACTGTTCATCTTGAAAAATTTATAGAAAAACCTAACCATAATCCAAAATATAATAATAAAGCAAATCATAATTAAAGTAAACATCAGGAAGTGATATTCAAAGAATCGAAACCTAATAAAAAAGTAATGTAGCGCAGTTAAACAGAAACCTAACTCTGATTCATTAGGAAATGCGATATATATTCATAACAAAGTAACTTACGATGCCATGATAATTAAAACTTTAGAGTTTCAATTATCTGGAGTTAAATTACATCTGAATGATAATATCTTTAATATTTACAATATGTATAATCAACCTTCTTGCAACTATGATCTGTAAAATTTACCCAAAGATTTGCCAGATATGCAAGAGAGTTCATATTAACTAGGAGACTTCAACGCCCGCAATCCCCTTTGGGACACGAACTGTGTTAGTGTTGATACAAATGGTTCCAAGATTGGACAAATAATAAATGATCATAACCTCTGTATATTAAACGAGGGAGATATGAGCACTTGCTATTCAAAAACTCATGGAACATATTCATCAACAGATGTCACTCTGTTCCAACAATATTATTGAAAGGTTTGAATGAAACGTCCTAGATGACCTATATGGCAGTGACCATTTCCCTATTTTGATAACCAAATACTCGTATTCAACGTTATAATACAAATAAAGCTGACTGGGATAAGTTTAAATTTGATACGGGTCAAATGCCTCCCATCAATTATTCACAAGATCAGGATGAAATAAATGATTTCCTCGAAAACTTCATCACAAAAGCAGCTGACAAATCTATGCTCTGACGGATGCCCGACCAATGAGACACTCGGTTCCTTGGTGGTCAGACTTTAACCCAAATAATGAATGAAAAGCATGCAATTAGAAACCTTAAAAAAAAGGTATAATAATTTTAGTACTGTTCCCCTAATGGTGGGAAATACCATAAACAAATTCGTTGATATAGCCATAGAAATCAGTATTATGAAACAATATCTTAATAAGATATCTGCTAAATTCAGAGACGAACCAATAAAATGGAAAATGGAAAATAAATTCGTAGCAAAAATATGTATCCAGTATATCAGAAACTACATCAATGCAACAAGTGTGGCAGAAATTTAGAGAAATTAATGGCTCGTATAGCTGACCTGCCAGACATGTATTAATGCATAATGGCTCGCTAATTCATGATACACAGGCAATCTCAAATGTTATTGGACGCAGTATTGAAAACATAAGCAGAATAAATAATTTGGATGCCCACTTTCGATCCATTAAAAGAAAAGATGAAGCAATTCTATTGAATTTTGATACATTAGAAGATATCTTCTACAATAAAAGATTTACTACAGAGGAAATGGAATTTGCATAATCAAATTGTAGTTTAACAGCCACTGGTAAAAATAATATAAATTTTGATATGATAAAAAATCTAGCCCCTTTGGCTTAGGCCTATCTATTAGATTTTTATAATCATCTTTGGACACAACATCTATTTCCAAAGGCATGGAAATTACTGGAAAAAATAGCAAATTATATATTGAACCGGCGTTTACGTAGCGGCAACATTTCATCAGCTTCAAAATTTGGCTCTCAAACAGAATGATCCTCCTTGGACTCTGTATCATACTTGGAAAATTATATCCGTAGAGGTTTTGAACGAAAGCAAATCACAGTAGCCATATTTTTTGACGTTCAGAAGGCATAAGATACTATTTGGAGGCATTCAATACTAAAATCCTTACATCACAACAGTTTTCGTGGACACCTTCCTATTTTTATTAGATCTTTTGTTAGTGGAAGAACATTCCAAACTCGCAGAGAAATTATTTATTAGGAATCTTTCAACCTTGATTGTGGTGTACCCTAGGGTAGTGCTTTAAATGGAACTATTTTTGCATTAGGAGGTAATGGCATAGTTGCTCAAATGCCACAGGGAGTGAAAAGTAGTCTGTATGTGGACGACTTTGCAATATACTACTCGTTAAATAATCTTCGTCACTTATAAAGAATTCTGAATAACGCTACTCGTAAAATATAAGTTTGGACTGCTTCTGTTGGTTTCAGACTTTCAGCTGAAAAATGTCCAGCAATAATGTTCTACAAGAATAGCAGATGGAAGCAAAACCAGGATATAAAATTCACATTGGGCGACGCTCAAATCCAATTCCAGGATAAGGTAAAATTTTTGGGACTAATATTCGATACCCACCTCAATTGGAAAGCGCACATATCATACATCAATCTAAATTTAATAATGCTCTCAACCTAATGATGAAGTTGTCTCATACAATCGGGGAGCAAAGAGATCAACTCTATTGATGATCTATAAAGCATTAGTCTTATCTAGAATAGATTACGGTAACCCAATATATGGATCAGGATCTAAAGCTACCTTAAAGTCTTTAGATCAAATATATACTGGAGGCCTTAGTCTTTGTAGTGGAGCATTTAGATCTTCCCCTAATATCTCAGTCTTATGTGAAAGTGGGGAGCCACCTTTGTCCTTACATCGAGACTTTG
The DNA here is from genome assembly GCF_015104395.2 of Macrobrachium nipponense. NCBI lineage: Eukaryota > Metazoa > Arthropoda > Malacostraca > Decapoda > Palaemonidae > Macrobrachium > Macrobrachium nipponense. The sequence goes on from NC_087205.1 coordinate 52,833,168, forward strand.
TAAAAAAAAATGCAAAGTGCATTGAAGCTCCTATCCACCAATTCTCCAACAAGGAAACTCTTTAATCAAAGCGATGTATTTATTAACAATCATAAACCACCATTCCCAATTAGAGCGAATAGGCTATTACAATCAACAAACATCAGAATTAATCTTATTCAACCATCTTTTTTCCTCCTCCTTGGATCATAACGAAAACAAGAATATGCTCTCATCTTTTTTATTTATCAAAAAGATATAACTATACCTTGGAACATATTCAGAGGAATGGACCCCGCTATACTATATATACTATATATATATATATATATATATATATATACATATATATATATATATATATATATATATATATATATATATATATATATATATAATTATATACTGATGGCAGTATCCTCTACAAAACAAATCTGCTCTTATTACCTAGTGAAGCATCAGTATTTACTTCTGAACTATCAGCGATTTTATTGACAATTGACACGGTTAAAACAATTGAGGAAGGTGGATCTCAAATTTGTTATTTTTTCCGATTCAAGAAGTGTCATAGAAGCCCTCAAAGGTTACGCACAGATATCAACTGATATTACAAATTAAAGAGCTCCTCAACCTACTATATTCTCGCGGGGTACATATTGAAATATGCTGGATTCCGGCCCTTGTTGAGTTGTCGGTAATGTGAAAGCAGATGCCGCTGCTAAATCGGCCATACATTTACCAAACCTCGGCATTAAACTTCCTGACAAGGATTAGGTAACTATACTTAAGAAGTTTTATGGTTAAAAAATGGCAGGAAATTTGGAATGATGAATCGGAAAATAATTAATTGAAACAAATAAAACGAATAATTTCTCCATGGGAATCATCAAATTAATATGGCAAGAAAACTGAAGTAATTTTAACGAGATTTCTATTCTGAGTTTCTCTGTTTTTTAGGATTTTAACGTTTTTATGAAAAGTAGGTATTATAAATAAAATTCAGATATTTTTGGTCTATTTTTTTATATTATAATATATATATATATATATATATATATATATATATATATATATATATATATATATATATATAAATTTTCTCCCGAAATTTTTCGGGCCAGCCCTGTGGGAGTCAAGCCTGACTCACTGGGATGGTTAATCTCCTTCCTTCAATAAATAAATATACAAAGATGATCTCAGAACCATATAACGCTATGTGCCAGTCGTCATGGTGATTAGAATCATTGATATTAACTATTATCGGTGAAGGCATTACGATCACCAACTTATAAATGTTGATACGCGTTGTTATTTCCTTCTTCCCCCGCCATTATATTTTCCAAATATTTACAATTATTTCATTATCAAAATTAAAAACATAGATATGTAAAAGAAAGAAAGAACAGGAGATATCGAAAGTAATGGGTTTCTTGAATAGCTTGGTGGGAGAACACCGACAAGGTGTGTCTGACATTATCTGCTGAAGCGACGAACAAGGGCGGAGAGCCGGAGACAGGGGGTGAGTGAGAAAGCGTGAGCCAGGGTGGGGTTTGGGGCGGAGTTTGGGGATTTGTGGGGGGGGGGGGGGGGGGAAGGTTAGCTAAGACGTGACCATTCTGCCCAATTCTAAAGACTGTCACCCAATAATTTGAGACACTAGATAATATGTTAATAGTATACATCCTTTATACCCCACCATCATTATATTAAGGCACAGATGCACACATTCACTGCATTTTATTTCACACAATTCATTTTCCCCGAGAGTTTCAGAAAGAATATAATGAATGTAATATAATATAAGAAATATAGTAGATTAAAATACTTAATATTAAGTAGCCTTGATGGTTGCGAGAGGCGGAGCCAAGTGGCCCATCACACTCAAATACTGATAACTCAATTAGGTTATGCCACAAATGCAAATCCTGTGGTACTAGATTAGCATATCCTGTAATGTGTTCTTAGCATAGATTAATAAAATATTACCCTTGCAAAAATTGATGAATCATACAACCCACGGCTATAAAACCTGGTGTGTAACATCTTTGTGACCAGATTCGTATATTATTGGTAATACTGGTAATTATAGGCCAGTCAATCTAGGGCAAAAATAGATGCAGCCAAGCACAATTTGGTTGAGTAGCCATTTACGGTTTTGTGATCTTTGGTCACATCCAAATAACATACCAAACGTTTACCATTATTTAAATAGTAGATCCAGGAGATATAAGACGGAGGGCAGAACAACAGATGAAGAGAGAGAGAGAGAGAGAGAGAGAGAGAGAGAGAGAGAGAGAGAGAGAGATGCTTATAGGATAATGAAAATTGATATTTCCGTCTGAATAATATTAATATGAAGAGTCAGTTCCAACAATATTTAAGGTTTTTTATATAGAAAATAGGATAACGATTTAAAACAATACGATGTGATAAGATTTCATAATAATAATTTTCCCAAATATACCCATCAGAGTAACTAAACAGAAATAAAAGCTCTTTCTCTCTTCTCTTCTCTTCTCTCTCTCGCTCTCTCTCTGTCCATATATATTTCGTTCATTAATGCATTCCTTTGGCTGATTACCGTAATTTCGCTCCTCCTCCCATTCGAACTACTCTAACTATGTATCGGTTGTTTGAACGTGGGCCACTTTCAGGGCAAGAAGGGCATGATCTCTCCGAGCCTGGCCTGGCGGGGCGACACCGCCTTTGTAACTGGCTGTACATACACGTGAACGCACCAGTGTTGCCACACTCTCGGATTGGAATGATCGTACTGGCTCCTCAAAATTATTGGTTTTTCAGTAAAAATATCGTACAAAATTGTAGATTTTATCGTAATTATTATCTTACACTGTTTCTGTTAATTAACAGTTTTATAATTTGTCAAAATAATGAATATATATATGATTTCTTTGTTGTCATTAATATCTAGCAATTTACATAATTAAGAAAAAAATACAAATGAAACATTTCTCTCTACAAAAACGAAAAAAATGGAATTATGAATAATTACTTAATGTTATGAACAATTGTTATGAAGAAATTATTACTATATTGTATTAACACGGTGGCAAAAAAAGTATACAGCTTTGAACGTCACTTCTTTCCATAATGTAAACTAAACTGATAACGAATTAACACGAAGATATGTGAGTTGATAGGCCCACTCATGCATATCTTTAAACACCCCAAAACATCGAAAATCAAAATAGCATCACTGATTAGTAATTTAAAATAAATATATATAATTAAACATGACTGGTACTGATACCTATCACAAGATAAAGAAATTAATAACAATAATAATTGTCAAGTATATCTTTAAGAATCTCATTCCAAATAAAATTCAAGTTCTCTGATCTTCTGGAATAACTGTGCATGATTATTTATTCTGGGAAACATATCATTTGCAGGAGTAAAATGAACACATGACCCTCCTGAACCTTTGATGCAACTAGCAAAGAGAAAAGCCCCATTAACAGTCAGTCTGTTTCTTTGTTTAGTTTTAAAGAGGTTAACTTTACTGAACACTCGTTCACATTCAGCATTTGAGTGCGGCAAGCAGAGAGCAGTTAGAGCAATATTGGCTAGGTCTGAAAAACTAGACTCTTTTTTCCTCCTGGCCAGGGGCCCCACGCAAGGTGGCCCAAACTGGTCTCCTCCCCACCAGGGACCCCACCCCAGTGGACCAAACCGGTGTCCTGCCCACAAGGGTCCTCAACCCTGGCGGCAATACCCAGCCGCCTCCCCACTGGGGGCCCCACTCCTGGCAGCCCAATCCATTTGCTTCCCCGCTGGAGGCCCCACCCCTGGCGGCCAGACCGAGTCTCCTACCTACCAAGGGCCCCAACCATGGAATTCTAATCTGGTCACCTCCCCGACGGGGGCCAAACCACTGGCGGCCCGACCTGGTCGCCTCACCACCAGTGGGTCCACCCCAGGCGGCCCAACCTGTTCGCTTCCCGTGGAGGCCCCACCCTGTCTCCTCCCCCACCAAGGGCCCACCCATGGTGTTCTGACCTGGTCGCCTCACGGCTGGGGGCCCAACACCTGTTGGCACGCCTTGGTCACCTCGCCACTGGGGGCCCCACCCCAGGCGGCCGGACCCAGTCTCCTCCCCGTAGAAGGCCCCACATCTGGTGACCTGACCTGATCTCCTCACCCACTCGTCCCGGGACCTACGACGGGCCTCACACAGCACCCGTGGCGGTCCTTGCATGGCAGTCCTAGCAACCGTGGCGGGCCTCGCCCATCCGTCCAGGCACCCGTGGTGGGTCTCGCCCGCCAGTCCTGGCATCTATGGCGGGCCTCACCAGCCCACCCCAGCACCAGTGGTGGGCCTCACCTGCCCGTCCCGGGACCTATGACAGGCCTCACCCTCCCGTCCCGGAACCCGTGGCATGGCTCGTCCAGCTTTTCCGACCTGTGGCGGATCTCACCCGCTCGTCCTGGCACCCATGACAGGCCTCACCCGCCCGCCCCGACACCCGTGCCAGGCCTCGCCAATCCCAACACCTATGCCAGGCCTTGCCCGCCCATCCCAGCAACTTTGGCGGGCCCCACCCGCCCATCCTGGAACCTGTATCGGGCCTTGCCCGACCATTCCGGCGCCTGTGGTGGGCCTCGCCCACCCTTGCTGGGATGCGTGGTGGGGCTCGCCCGCCCTTCCCAGGACTTTTGGCAGATGTCGCTCGCCGGTCCCAGCGGGACCCGTGGCGGACCTTGTCCACCTGTACTGGGACACGTGGCGGACCTCGCCCACCCATCCCCGGACCCATGGCAGGCCTCACCCACCTGTCCCGGGACCAGTGGTGGACATTGCCCACCCATCCCGTGACCCGTGGCGGACATGGCCCACCAATCCCGGGACCCGAGGTGGGGCTGGCCCGCCCGTTCTAAAACCCGTGGCGGATATTGCCAGCCCATCCCAGGACCCATGGTGGGCCTCGCCCACCCATCCTGGGACCCATGGCGGGCCTTGTCGGCCTGTCCTGGGACCCGTGGCAGAACTTCAATGCCCGTCCCGGGAAGGGCAGGTCGGGGTCTGCCCGTCCCGGGACACGTGGCGGACATCGCCCGCCTGTCCCGGGACCCATGAAGGGCCCCAGCCTGCCCTTCCTGGGACATGAGGCGGACATCACCTACCCGTCCCGGGACCTGTGGCGTACATCACCCACCTATTCCGGGACCCGTTGCAGATATCGCCCACCCATCACGGAACCCGTGGCAGACATCACATGCCTGTCCTGGGACCTGTGGCTTGCCTGGCCCGCCCATCCCAGCTCCCGTGGCTGGCCCGGGCCAACCATCCTGGGACACGTGGCAGACATTGCCCACCGGTCACGTAGCTGGCCCAGTCCGCTTGTCCTCGGACCCCCCCGTCGCGGAACACGTGGTGGATATCGCAAGCCCGTCCTGTGACCCACAGCGGCCCCGGTCTGCCTGCCTGTCCCGGGACTCATGGCGGACATCAGCACGTGTCCCAGGACCCATTGCAGACGTCGCCATGTGTCCTGGGACCCATGGCGGACATCGGCACATGTCCCGGGACCCGTGACCCACCCATCCTGGCAGACTGTTGGGGGACACGCAGCGGGCCTGGCCCGCCTTCCTGGGACAAGTGGCAGGCCCGGTCCACCCGTCCCGGGACATGTGGCGGACATCGCACGCCTGTACTGGGAACTGTGGAGAGTCCGGCCTGCCCGTCCTGGAACACGAGTCGGACATCAACCACCTGTCCTAGGACCCCCTGCAGGCTCGGCCCGCCTGTCCCAGGACACGAGGCAGACATCGACTGCCTGTCCCGGGACCCGCAGCAGGACCGGCCCGCACGTCCCGGGAAATGTGACGGACATAGCCACCAGTTGTGCGACCCATGGAGTCCCGGGCCCGCCAGTCCCAGGACACGTGGCAGACATCACCCGCCCGTTCGGGACACATAATGGAAATCGCCAACACATCCTGGGATAAGTGACAGACATTGCCTGCCAACCCGGGACCCACGGCTGGTCTGGCCTGCCCGTCCTGGGACACGTTCGGACATTGCCCGCCCATCCCGGGACCCGCAGCAGGCCTGGCCCACCTGTTTTGGGACACATGGCAGACATCACCTGTCCGTCCTGTGGCGGCCCTAGCCTGCCCGTCCTGGGACACGTGGTGGACAACGCCCGCCCGTCCTGGGACCCGCAGAGACCCCTGTCCACCAGTCCCAGTACACGTGGCGGACATCGCCCGCCCGTCCTGGGACATGCAGCGGGCCCAGACCACCCATTCCGGGAAACGTGGTGGACATCGCCCACCCGTCTCATGACCCGCGACAGCCTTGGCCCGCCTGTCCCTGGAAACGTGGCGTACATCACCCACCTGTCCCAGGACCCGTGACGGCCCCAGCCCGCCCATCCCAGGACACGTTACGGACATCGCCCACCCGTCCCAGGACCCACAGCACGCCTGGCCCGCCCATCTCGGGACATGTGGCGGACATCCCCTGCCCCTCCCGGGACCTGCGGCGGGGACGGCCTGCCCATCCCGGTACACGTGGCGGACATTGCCCACCTTTACCAGGACCTGCAGTGGCCCCGGACAGCCCGTCGCGGGATGTGCGTCTCAGGACCTGCGGTGGCTCTTGCCTGCCCGTCCCAAGACAGGTGGCGAACCCACAGCAGGCCTGGCCCGCCTGTTTTGGGACACATGGCAGACATTGCCTGCCCGTCCCTGGGCCTGTGGCGGCTTCGGCCTGCCCGTCCTGGGACACGTGGCGGACAACGCCCGCCCGTCCTGGGACCCTCAGTGGCCCCTGCCCACCAGTCCCAGTACACGTGGCGGAAACGTGGTGGACATCGACCACCTGTCGCGGGACCCGCGGCGGTCCTGGGACCCTCAGTGGCCCCTGCCCACCAGTCCCAGTACACGTGGCGGAAACGTGGTGGACATCGACCGCCTGTCGCGGGACCCGCGGCGGCCCCGGCCTGCCTGTCCCTGGACACGTGGAGGACATCGCCCACCTGTCCCAGGACCCATGGCAGCCCCGGCCCGCTCGTCCTGGGACACGTGGCTGACATCGCCCACCCATCCCAGGACCTGCGGCGCGCCTGGCCCACCCATCTCGGGACATGTGGCAGACATCCCCTGCCCGTCCTGGGACCTACGGCGGGGACCGCCTGCCCATCCCAGGACACGTGGCGAACATCGCCCGCCCATACCAAGACCCGTGTGGCCCCGGACAGCCCGTTCCGGGACACGTGGCGGACATTGCATGCCCGTCTTAGGACCTGCGGCGGCTCTGGCCTGCCCGTCCCAGGACCTGCGCAGGTGGCTCTGGCCTGCCCGTCCCAGGACCTGCGCCCAGGGCCTGCCCGCCCAGGACCTGCGCAGGTGGCTCTGGCCTGCCCGTCCCAGGACCTGCGCAGGTGGCTCTGGCCTGCCCGTCCCAGGACCTGCGCAGGTGGCTCTGGCCTGCCCGTCCAGGGCGGTGGCTCTCCTGCCCGTCCCAGGATGCGGCAGCTGGCCTGCCCGTCCCAGGACCTGCGGTGGCTCTGGCCTCCCGTTCCCAGGACCTCGGAGCTCTGGCCTGCCCGTCCCAGGACCGGCGGTGGCTCTGGCCTGCCCGTCCAGGGCGGTGGCTCTGGCCTGCCCGTCCCAGGACCTGCGGCAGCTCTGGCCTGCCCGTCCCAGGACCTGCGGTGGCTCTGGCCTGCCCGTCCCAGGGCGGTGGCTCTGGCCTGCCCGTCCCAGGACCTGCGCAGCTCGGCCGCCCGCCCAGGACCTGTGGTGGCTCTGGCCTGCCCGTCCCAGGACCAGCGCAGGTGGCTCTGGCCTGCCCGTCCCAGGACCAGCGCAGGTGGCTCTGGCCTGCCCGTCCCAGGGCCAGCGCAGGTGGCTCTGGCCTGCCCGTCCAGACTGCGGAGCTCGGCCTGCCCGTCCCAGGACCTGTGGTGGCTCTGGCCTGCCCGTCCCAGGACCTGCGGTGGCTCTGGCCTGCCCGTCCCAGGACCTGCGGTGGCTCTGGCCTGCCCGTCCCAAGACATGTGGCAGACATCGTCTGCCCGTTCTGGGACTCGCTATGGGCCTGGCACTCCCGTCCCAAGACATGTGGCTGACATCGCCCACCCCTCCCGGGAAACGCGGAGGACGTCACCCGCCCATCCCGGGACCCACGGTGGGCATGGGCCGCCCGTCCCTGGACATGTGGCGGACATCGCCCACCCGTCCTGGGACACGTGGCGGACATCGCCAGCCCATCACTGGACCTGTGGCGGCCCCAGCCAACCGGTCCCGGGACTGGCGGAGGCTCCTGTCCGCCCGTCCAGGACACGTGTGGACATCGCCCGCCGCCTCCTCCCGGGAACGTGGCAGACATCGACCGTCAGCACGAGGGACACGTGGCGGACATCGCCAGCCCATCACTGGACCTGTGGCGGCCCCAGCCAACCGGTCCCGGGACTGGCGGAGGCTCCTGTCCGCCCGTCCCAGGACACGTGGTGGACATCGCCCGCTCCTCCCGGGAAACGTGGCAGACATCGACCGTCAGTCACGAGACCCACGGTGGGCCTGTCCCGCCTATCCCGGGACACGTGGTGGACATCGCCCGCCCATCCCAGAACCCGAGGTGTGCCCGGCCCGCCCGTTCCGGGACATGTGGCGGTCATCGCCTTGTCACATTTTAGACATGCTGTCTACAAAGGAGGAACGCCAAAGTACACGGATGAATCAAAAGTACTAAAGCAGAACAGTGCACATATGAAAGGGAATATTGAGACCCACCACTCATGGCAATAGCAACAGCCCCTAATGAAAGTATACCACGCATGCGCAAGTGTGTGCGCGTGTGTGTAATATACGTGATGTTGCAACATTACCGAGAGAGAGAGAGAGAGAGAGAGAGAGAGAGAGAAAGAATGGCGACAGTTGTTAACAGTAGCCGGGTAGTTTTTCTTCTTCTTTTTTCGACATCATGTATTCAGGAACCTTTTTCTCCTTAAAGGAAATAGTGGTGGCCATAGCTATGAGTAAAAATAGATCAATGTGAAATGACGGTCTGTTGCTTCTGAACAGACCATGGTACCAACGAAGATAGGGCGGCTATTTACCGCTATCTATACTATGGTGCCTCTACTTGTCATCAAAATGTGCGTGGTGTGATGGGGCAGTTTTCTAAACGTGTGTGGGTGTGTGTGTGTGTGTCCATGTATTGTGTAGACAGCCCGCCTAGCGGAATAGCTCCGCCTGTCTGAGCATACAGCGACATGATGTCACGCATAGCAGATGAGCCACACATAAATGGCTGCGCCCCATTGTGCAATAGAAAATTGGTTGTAAAAAATAAGAAAACGCCCCTTTCCAAAAACCTTTTTCACCGTGGTACTTAAATGGAATAATACTACATATGGAACATTTGAAATGCAACCAGAAGTTCCCCTTTCAGTTCTGGACCGTGGGGAAATTGTCCATTTGACTTAGAACCGAAGGAGAAAATGTCACTCTACTTATCAATTTATCTATTCCGTCGAAATAACAATAAACTCCTTGATGACTCAACTGCATCACGGGAAAAATAAATCATAGCTAGTGTCAAAATATGCCCAAAAAGGGTAATTGGATATGATACTATGCAAATCTTAAGCAAGAATACTGCATAGGGATTTACTTACACAATTGACAAATAATAATAATAATAATAATAATAATAATAATAAATTAATATAATAATAATAATAATAATAATAATAATAATAATAATAATAATAAAATAATAATAATATAATAATATCCAAAAATATAAATATTCTTAGTACCGAGTTCTATTCATTAAATAAATGAAAAAACAAACCAATGCATCAGACTTGATTATAATTCACTTATATCACCAATTTTAACATTAAAGTTAAATGAAGATCAAAATTGGGATATGAGTAATATATTTGCTCATTTGCCTGAAGAGTCTCTTAACTCGAAAATTGCTATTTTTCGGGAGAAGCAATCTGAAGTTGAAATTCTCTATACTTTGTCCATTTATATTTAGTTGATTCTTTTACTGAGCTGTTTAATGGCAAATACAAATAAGAAATAGCTCAAAACAAATTTTTTGAGTTGTGTCACTCTTCTGGCAAATGAGCGATGGTCTGACTGACAGTTCTACTTTTTACATGGACGTTCACCATTCTGACAGTCATGGGGGGTGAACTGACAGGTATTACTGTCCTTTTTATCAAGGTATTGCTGTGGTAACTATCCCTTTGATCCAGGTATTATTGTAGTGACTGTCCCGTTTATCCAGTGTTCTGTGGTGACACTCCCTTTTATCCAGGTATTACTGTGCTGTCTGCCACCTTTAACCAGGTATTAATGTGGCGACAGTCCTTTTATCCAGGTATTACTGTGAAGACTGTCCCCTTTATCCAGGTATTACTGTGAAGACCGTCCCTTTTATCCAGGTATTACTGTGAAGAGTGTCTCTTTTATCAAGGTATTACTGTGCTACAATTAACGAGGAAATTTGCATTTGAATGAATAAAAAAAAAAAAACCTTACCTCTAGCACGTGGGGCTTGGCCAAAATGCACGTTTTTTTTCTTATATAATACAACACACCCCGCCCTCATTTTATATGGGAAGCCGGGGATTTGGGTGGTTGAAAAATCATTGACTTACTTCACCTATCAGGGGATCCCACCTAGGATGCCGGGACGATTCGCTCTCATGAGCGTCCCCCAAACCTACTCTAATTTATCAGGAACTGTGAATTAAAATAACAGGGTTCCAACCCAATGTAACCAAATCAAAGGTACAGAAGGCCTTACATAGCCAGACTTTTTTTGCCGCCTCCTGGACTGCAACTTAACCTAACTTTGGGAACTTAACATTAAAAATTATTGGCTAGGAATCTACCCTTACCTAACCTAACCTAAACCTTAGGTATCAGGTCATAGCCTGGTAGACAACTAACATAAGCCTAAATTACCAGGTCCTTAATTAGCTAGTGCACGCTGCACTTTAATACCCTTCATTAAAGTATCACGGACCATTTAAAACATATCCTTGTTTCACTTCCCCAACCCAAAAAAGTTTACCCTTTTCAGAATCAGAACCTACAGATACAGGTTGCCATGGCAATGTTAGAATACCTCCTTGTATGCATATTTCGCTCTTGTATTTTCACCCACCTAAAATACCTATACCAAATTACCAATATCCGCTGTAGTCCGCAATAATTTTGGGATATAGCCTATAGGGTTTCAGTAGCCTTACACTGATCATTTGTTCCCGAAACTAATAGGAGGTAAAACTGCATAGAAAAACATCAGCTGCCATAATCTAGCTCGCCGCGGAATATTTATATAGACCTACCAATACCTTTTTATTCACAAGGCAACTGATGTCCAGTGAAATATAAATTAATTGATTTCTACCATATCCATATCCTTCAGTTGTAAAATTGCTGCAGGAACTTAAGCAAAATTACTTGGTTTTGAAGACATTCAACAAACATCTTGTATATAAAATCCCATCAGTTTACGTTCTCAGATCAATCTGCTGATATTATATAAGTAGAAAGTTGTCTTCACCTCTTTCATACACTTAAATAAAATTACTGATGTTAATAGTTGTAAAAAAGGAGTCTCTTTATAATGAAAGTTTGCTTTGTCACCGACGTCGGGCGGACGACACACAAAACGGCCGAAACCGAAAGACTTCTGTTGAAATGCCATAGATGTAAACACACATGCAAGTGAAGCTTCTATATTATTATGTGATGAAAAATAATTTACAGTAAAATATAAGGTATTTCTACAGAAACATTCCGCACGGACTGCAAGGAACGTAACCGCGGATACGACATCCGCTAGGTAGGGATTGGGGCGTCCAATGTATTTTGCCGTGTTTAGTACTGGTTCCTGGGGGGTTAATTACAATCGTTTGAATAAATATTACTTAAAATTCTTGTTCAGTAGGTAAAACTGGATAGAAAAACCGCAACTGCCATAGTCAAGGCCGCCGCTGATAAGTACCCTAGATTTACCAAATATAAAAAGATATATTACTTTCTGGTAGTGTTATTAAAATGAATTTGCGCTGGACTCGTCATTCAGAAATCGCATGTACCTATATTGTAAAGAAGTGCAACACGATGTTTTGCCTCGGCCACCAATCGAGTGTGTTACACACACACACACACACACACACACACACACACACACACAGTTTTCATGTTAAGGCAAAATGAGAAGTCAGTGATTAATAGAACAGGAGATAAATGACAACTTTTTGAACGTTCTGTGAACTATCAGAAAATGCCTATTTCAACTTAAAATCGAATAATAGTTGTTTACAACGTTCTGTTTACGTCGTCATGACCGGATCACCCCAAGGGTGACATTTCAGAATTTCGTTGTTAAACAATTCCAACTACCTTTGATGTCTAAAATTTAAAAAAATTATACCATACATACTACATATAGTTACTGTTAAACACTGATATAGAGATACATTACTATTTTTCTACTTTGTAATGCTGGCGGGACCTGGTCAAAAAGAGGTAAGCATGTAAACAAGATCCGAAAAAGGGCAGCCAGGATCAAGAGAGTAACGCTATGCCTAAGTCATAGTTTAGTATATCTTAGTTTTACCAGACCACTGAGCTGATTAACAGCTCTCCTAGGGCTGGCCCGAAGGATTAGATATTTTTTTACCTGGCTAAGAACCAATTGGTCACCTAGCATACAGCTTATTGTGGGATCCGAACCACACTATATCGAGAAATGAATTTCTATCACCAAAAATAAATTCTTCTGATTCCACGTTGGTTGAGCTGGGAATCGAACTTCGGACCACCGGATTGGCAGCCGAGGCCTAAGTCATAAGTTATACTACCTTTAACAGAGTGAAGGAACAATAAAGCTGTGAGTACTTTACACGAAGTGTGTATTTAATCCACCTTAAGCCCACGAAAGTATTAAGTTATGACAATTGTCTTCTTAGGCTTGTACTGCAGCTTCAGGTTAGTTTTCACAAGAGCGCCACCAACGATGAAACCCCAATTGAAGGAAGAAGACTCATAAAGTTATAATCCAAGAAGAGGAATCCAATGATGAAGAGTCACTTGATTTGAAATGTATAGTAAACAAGAGTTCTTGTCAACCTTATGTTGCTAGTTGTCAATTGAATCATAAGCAAATTTTATTTGAAATTGACACCGGTTCAGTTATTTCCACATTAAAGTATGGTGATTTCAAGAAGTTGAATTGTACATTGCTGAACTGTAGAACTAAATGGCAGGGTTATAACCAAGTGCCAATTAAAGTATTTGGGAAGGTGAAAGTTTTAAATTTTCAATACAAACAGCAAAATCATTCAGACGTTGAATTCATAATTGTTGGGTCAGACTCCCCAAATAACATGCTTGGTAGGAATTTAATAGATAAGTGCAATAGAATTAGTGTCCATCAGTTAAATGTAAAAGTTTTTGTGCAAAACTATAATGTAGATAGTTTGAAACCTATTAAGAACTGTTGAGCCCGATTGTATCCTAAAGTTGGTCAAGTTCCTGTTTTTCAGAAGGTCCGCACGGTGCCACTGAAGTTATGCAGTGAGGTTGAGAGTGCGCTGCAAGAGCTTGAAAAAAATGAGATTATAGAAAGAGTAGAATTCTCAGATTATGCCTCACCAGTTGTTTCTGTCAGGGAGCAGAATGGATCCCTTAGGGTTTGTGGGGATTTTCGTAAAATAAATGAAATTATTCATGAATCTAAATTCCCATTACCTAATATGTCAAAATTAATTTCCAATGTGTCTGGATATAAGTATTATACCAGACTTGATCTCAAGAATGCTTATTTGCAAATGGAAGTTTCTACAGAAGACCATAAATATCTGGTAATTAACACACATTTGGTCTATATAGATATTTACGGTTACCATTTGGTATCCATTCTGCTCCTGCAGTATTTCAGAAGTTCATTTCCCAATTGTTAGCTTCCTGTGATTTTGCTTATCCATATCTGGATGATATTGTTAAAGGTGGAGACTCACCAGCTGAATATGATAACGTGCAACTAGCAGAGAGAAGAGCCCCATTAACTGTCCTTGTTTTCAGTCTGTCTCTTTGTTTAGTTTTAAAGAGGTTAACTTTAATGAACATTCGTTCGCATACAGTATCAGAGCGCGGCAAGCAAAGAGCAGTTAGAGCAAAATTAGCTAGGTCTGAAAAACTAGACTCTTTTTGGGACACTTCTCCCCAGAACTTATCAGGTGATTCATTAACGAGATGTTTAAGTTCAAGTTGCAATATGCAAAACATTCTCCATTGATCATCCAGCTTTGAAGTAGTGAGCGGTCATCTGGGGGTACAATCAGAGGAAGCTCAGATGCAAGAGGGAATAAGGAGGGGATTCTTTCTCTGAATTCTGATGAGAGAGCATTTTTTGGACAGAGACAGTTTAACTTTGACAGGACACCATCTTTGAAATTATACCTCTTCTTTATTTCTGTGCATGCCACTCTGAATAAACTCCTGCTGTTGAGCTTTCTTTTCCTGTATGGAGGGGTTTTTTAATCCCTGCATAACTTTAACTCCTACATTTGGCTGTCACTAAGATGCCTGTCATGTCTTTCAGGATTTACAGTATTTAGATCAGTTTTCATTACATAGGTCCTGTCCAAAAATGAGAGAAGGAGCTCTCTGAATAGCATGGACACTTTATCATGGAGAACTGTTATTACTGCCTTATCTGACTGGAAAAATTCGTTGAACTCAGTAAACTTTGGAAGGATCATGATAATCAACTCTGTTGCTAATAGATTCTCAGCGAGCCATTTCTCCGAGAAAAATAGCTTCATTGTCTCCCTCTGTTCCAATAGCCTTTGAACCACGTTACAATTGGAGACAAGCGGCGGCAAGCCATGTACGGACTCTGAATTTTTTTTTTTTTTTGTTTTTTTTTTTTTTTTTTTTTTTTTTTTTTTAGCCTGTTTCATGGAGGAGATCACCGACCACTTATATTTGTAATTATACACTTATCAACACCCTAGAATTATTGTACAAACCGTACGTTAATTGAAAATGCTATTGTACATCGTACCAAGTAAATATGGATGACACTTTTTTCCAACTCTCTTTCAACAGAAAATTTTATGCAAATATTCGACACGTATCAATTAAAGCTAGGGATAATGGTAGTATATGAGTATACGACTATTTTCATCCAAGCTCACACTCTTTGGCCAAATGTATGCCTTAAATTAAGTGCATAATATTTTTTGTATATAGATTTTTGGCATTATGCCAAGCACTAGGGCAACTAAGGCCATTCAGCGCTGAAACGGATATTGACAGTAAAAGGTTTGAAAGGTGTTACAGGAGGAAATCCTCAAAGCAGTTGCACTATGAAGCAATTGTTGGGAGAGGGTGGACAATAAGTTAGAAGAAAGACAATATGAACGGAGGTAACAGTAAAATGAATGAAAGTAGTTGCAGCGAGGCGCCGAAGGGACGCTGCAAAGAACCTTAAGTAATACCTACATTGCACCAAATGAGGTGTAAATTATATACTTGAACATGTGTGTAAATTATATATTTGAACATGTGTAAATTATATACTTGAACATGTGTGGCACTATCCCCCTACGGGGTACGTAAATTTCTCATCAAAACTGTATCCTCCACATTTCTTTTAAGCATAAGGCAATTATTATTTTAGTTCTGTACATATTACCTTTTTATAGCCTAAAACAACAGGAAGTAACGCCTGAAAAACGTTCCATGCTCCATGCTTTTAAAACCGTCACTTTCAAAGTCAAAGATTCTTGATGTGATCAAAGAGATGCAAGTTCTTGGCCTCCTGTCTGTAGTCTGTAGTGCTAATTACAGGTCATATACCATCATTTTTACCATACCATCAATTTTACCATCTTGTATATTTTCTATTAATCCCATGTGTTATCGCAACCCTTTCTAAATGGCCTTAAACACACAGGTTCGTTCAAGTATATAATTTACCACAGCCACTTGCCATGGAAATATTATTTATGCAGTAAATATCGACTTTGTGAGCAGGAATTAAGAGGGACTGAGCACTATTACCAAGAGGGAGAAGCTAATAACGCATGATATATTTCACGGTGTATCTCATTTGAAGAATATATTGTTTGTTGGATTGGTGTTGCATTATGTTTCGATATATTTGACTAAAATGTATAGGTCATACAAGACGTAAATTATGAAATGGGGAAGTTTTTCTTCGGCAATGTGACTGACAGTAATGGCTATGAAACCGAATGTAGCTAAAAAGCGTGGCTTGTGACGTCAAGGATCAGCTCCACGCGCTTTGATTGGTCCTAATTTTCCCCATCCCTAAACTCTTCTAGACTTGGGAAATATGCGACGACGGGGGGGGGGGGGGGGGGGGGGGGGTGGACAGGGAGAGGGTGGTTTTTTGTTGAAAACGATTTAAACCCCTTACGGAGTCCTTCGGAAGGAAGACAAGGTTTGGAGGGGGGGAATAGGGGGTTGAAATGAAGGAATTAGGGAAAGGAATAAAGAATGGGACAGTCTTTTCCTCCATGACATCTGCAACGCGATCATATGGCCTGTGTGGGTACAATACGTACAGAAGCATGCAGCTAAATAAAAAGCAATAAATATAATTCCTAATCTGGCAAGCAATCGTCAAAAATGAACGTATGTCACAATATTTTATGAATATATATTTGCACAGATAATGACCTCATTTTTAAATAGAATGTATGAATTATTAATTACATATTGGTGAGCCTGTTATATATATATATATATATATATATATATATATATAATATATATTATATATATATGAGTGTGCTTTTTGCGTGAGTGTGTTCTGAGGATTACTTACCTATTGAGATTGATCTTTAATCTAATGTTAGCTTTCTTCCTTTTGTAAATGTTTAGGAGTCGTATTGCAAATGCATTTCTGCAACAACGCGGACAAAGTACCGTGGCGGCCATGACAGCGATGAAGAATCCGTCTTCATCAATGACGCAGTAAATACTTAGTGCGAGTGCTACTGCCTCCTACAGATAATCCCTCACCATTTCGGTATTACCTGACACGCCAAGGATCCTATAAACAGAATACATTGGGAAAACTTAACCATTATTATGGTCACTACGTCTAACATTGCTATCCTTTTCATTGTGAAGTCTCCAATTATCTGCTGCTATCAAAAAACATCATGGGAAACGGTATTTTATTCCGTATTGTAAATTACAGAGAGGTATTGGGGGAGAAATGATAAAAACGGCGATTAAGGAAAGAGCGAGGGAGGGGGAAGAAGGGATGGGGAGCCGACGTTAGAATCTAATCTGTAAATAACTCCTGCTGACTCATACGACTTTGCCGTTAAAAGTCAAGAGCAAACACCTTAACTAACATTATTTGCCAATGAACTATATTACCAAAAATTAGGGCGAGGTGTCTTGACACTGTGTCAAAATACCATCTCGATCAAATAGTGTTTGAAAGATATTTGAGAAAAACGATGACTCGCGGTCCCTGAAATGCATAGTAGTCTGGTATTAAATGGATACGATATATTATGTCTCCTTGGCTGTTTTATATATTTTTTTCTGGAAGGATTTAAGAAACCAGAGAAAGGACCTTACTTATAGGTGGAAAGTTCTAGGATAAGAAAGTGTCATTGATGGGGAGGACTTTAAACATATAGAGCAGATGATTGGGGATAGTGAAAAGAATATGGAGAAACTATGAAGATGTAACCAAGAATGTTAATAGGGGTATTAACATGGGCGTTTTGGGGTGTGAATAGGAGGCCTGTATAATGAGAGAAGGGGTAATCACGTTGAGAATATATGAAAGAATTGTTGAGGTAACTCTTCTGTATGGAAGTCAAATGTGAATGCTAAGGCTAAGAGGAGCAGGGATACATGGGTTTGGTAGAAGTCGGCAGAGGTACAAGGATGGATACGTGTCATGAAATTTAGTCATGTGCGAAGAGCAGGAAAGACCAAGAAATTGCTGGACAGACGGCATGAGAAACTTATTGTAGAGGAAGAACTGCAATCCAGGGAATTGGAAAGTGAATGCCAGAGAGAGGTCTGTGGACAGTGAGCGTAGAGGGTTTTGTTGCAATTCTGTCGAGCCAAAGAAATAGGATATGAACCTGCTGTCGTTGTATAAGTATTTTGCAAAAGGCCTTCATCCACACTTCAGTCATCAGTCCATTACTTGTCAAGTTCCCATTAAATAAGATGATTTTATTATTGTGGGTCAAAACACGAGCCCAAACGAATTATTGATCCTCGTTAGTCTGTTCATTAAACATCTATCTCGTTCCTCAGTTGAACAACCAGTCCACCTTCACTCCCTTGTATCTTTCTTATTCTATTGTTTTCGTGTACATTATTATAATTTTTGTTTATCTCTTGACATGGTAGGTCGATCCCCAGCGCTCCTCAAATATTTTTTAACTAGGTATTTTTTCATTTTATTTTTTTATCTGAACTTTTCATTAGCATAATATGTGCTTTTAATTTCTCGTGATGTTGTGTCAATTTTAGTTTAATTTTACGTATATGTGAAGTTATGGCCTTCATTTAACTAGTTTGTAAATGATTTTTAGACAAGTTGCAAATTCATATAATTCATATTGGTCATTATATATTGGGGGGGGGTCGTTTTTTCCCAAAATTGGACCTTTTCTTCTATAAATGTCATTTCATATATAGGTATATGCAAGATGGAATACTTGAAAATGTGAACTTATAAAAAAAGTTTTTTGGGGGTGGGGGGTGGTTCCCCGTCCCCCCCTCGGTACAGGCCTGCCGAGGATGCATTCAGCTGAATGCGAAACGCGTCGGAATAAAGTGTAATATTTCATGTTTGTTCCTGCTCCTGCTCCCTGTGCATTTTATCACTTTGGCTGACTCACCTGCTTTTTCCGTTCATACGCACACACCCACACATACACAAACACACACACGCACACACACATACACTCTCTCTCTCTCTCTCTCTCTATCTCTCTCTCTCTCTCTCATATATATATATATAGATATATATATATATATATATATATATATATATATATATATATATATATATATATATATATATATATATATATATATATATCATATATATATATATATATATATATATATATATATATATATATATATATACTATATATATATATATATATATATATATATATATATATATATATATATATATATATATATAAATATATATATATATATATATATATATATATATATATATATATATATATATATATATATATATATATATATATATATATATATATATATATATATATATATATATATATATATATATATATATATATATATATATATATATATATATATATATATATATTATACACATAGATATATATGTATATAAATGTATTTTTTGTCTTGGCTTGAAGCACTTCAATGAATTTTCGGTGGTGTGAAGAGCAACGGCTGACACGAAGGGTGTTTGTTGTCAGATCGATTGTTGGCAACGTTTGACACAATGGCTCAGATGTCACAACGTGTGGGTAAGCTTGATTATTGGCTGCTTTCACCTTCGACTCCACAGTACTGTCATTTAGAATTCATAGCTAAGGTCTTCACCCCATTTCATACGTCATGCTGATCCTTGAACAAACTTGGTTAGATCGTCATTGCTATCATGTTGACTGATGCCTCACAACCCCATTCATTAATGACTGTTCACGTAGCCTAGGCCCTAATGCTGTTTTGGTCAGGAGATGGGAAATAAGAGGCTTGTAAATATTTTCTGTATCTCGTATCTACCTATGATACAGGAATCTATAAAATCTTTACATATGTAGTTAAAGAAATTAAACAAAGAGAGAGAGAGAGAGAGAGAGAGAGAGAGAGAGAGAGAGAGTTAAGTACAACTGTTTGCCTGACGACTATTGTTTGCATCGACTAACAGATAATTTCTTATAACTGTTCCGTCATTCGACAGACCTGTGCGCTCGCTTTACCTGGAACCTGATTCTATCACAATGAATCAAATAATCCGTAAAATATTTTCTAATGGGTAAAAGCGGTTCATTTTCAGCGGTTTAGGACGGGATTGATAAAAGGACAAAGAAGAGCTCTAATAACAAGCCGGTGTAGGTATGACAATCTCTGATTAAATTCCTACCAAAAATATTGGGTCGTAACCTCAGTATGAAATTTCGATTGTTATCTTCACCGTAGTTCTGACGTTAATTCCTCACCTATAACAGGTACTCTTGAATGCGACGCGACGGCAGATGACTGCCGTGATTAATCGCAATCTGCCTCGGTGTCAATATTGACCTTAACCCTCTTACGCCGGGGCCCTAAAAATCAAAACGTCTCCCGTATGCCGGGCCTGGTTTGGATGATGAGCGCGAAGTGGAAAAATAATTTTTAACAAAAAATTTACAGCGCGCGTACTTTTGAAGATTATTAAGAGTTCATTTTTGGCTCCTTTTTTTTGTCATTGCCTGAAGTTTAGAATGCAATCATCAGAAATGAAAAATAATATCATTATCATATATAAATAATGCGATATATGATAGCGCAAAGACGAAATTTCATATATAATTGTATTCAAATCGCGCTGTGCGCCAAACGGTTTAGAGGTAACAAGTTACTTTTTTTTTTTCGTTGTAATGTGCACTAACAATCAATATTTTGATATATAACCACATTGTTAAAACGATATAAAAGCAACACAGAGAAAATATTATCCACAAAATGATGCATGAATTCGTCGTAGCGCGCGGATGTAAAAAAATAATTTTTTAAAAAAATTCACCATAAACTCAAAATATTGGTATAGAGACTTGCAATTTGTTTCGAAATGAAGGAAAATGATTTGAATATTACGATACTGTAAGAGTTTTAGCTTACAAATGCAGTTTTTTACCATTTCGAACGAGTTAAAGTTGACCGAATGTCGAATTTTTGTTAAAAGTTTTTTTTATATGCAAATATAAAAAAATATGAGAAATGCTACAACCTTCCAATAATTTTTGTTATATTGTGCATGTTTTGCGCACATTTTCATATATAAAACTTTTTAAAAAAAAACGCGTGAATATAACAGGCAAAAAATCACATTAAATATGAGATGAATGAACCTACGCGTTTCCTTGAGATTTTCGGCCGAGAATCGGTCGCGCGGACGGAATAAAAATATTTTTTTTCAAATTTCATCACATAAATCGAGATTATTGTTCTATTTGAGACTTCGCAAGGAATGTTTTAAAATTAAGATAAATGATTGACTAGTACTAGGACTGTAAGAAGATTTTTATTGTTACTAAATGCGTTTTGTTTTTTTTACCATTTTTGCGGTTGAGTCAAAGTTGACCGATCGTAGTTTTTTTCGTACTTATCGTACTTTATATGCATATATAAAAAATAATGGAGAAATGCTACAACCTTCCAATAATTTTCGTTATATTGTGGCATGTTTTTGGTACATTTCATATATAAAACTTTAAAAAAAGCGTAATATGAAAAGGCACAAATATTAGGAGAATTGTGACCTACGCGTTTCCGAGATTTTCGGCCGAGAATCGGCGGCGCGACGGAATAAAAAATATTTTTTTCAAATATTCACCATAATCGAGATATTGTTCTAGAGGACTTGCAATATGTTTTAAAAATGAAGATAAATGATTGAATATTACGAGACTGTAAGATTTTTATGTTATATAATGCGTTTTTTGACCTTCTTTTCGGTTGAGTCAAAGTTGACCGATCGTAGTTTTTTTCGTACTTATCGTACTTTATATGCAAATATTTCAAAAAATGGGAAAAAAGCTAACAACTTCCAATAATTTTTGTTATATTGTGCATGTTTTTGCGCAAATTTTCATATATAAAAACTTTAAAAAAAAGCGTTAATATGAAAAGGCACAAATATTAGGAGAATGTGACCTACGCGTTTCCGAGATTTTCGGCCGAGAATCGGCGTGCGGACGGAATAAAAATATTTTTTTCAAATATTCACCATAAATCGAGATATTGTTGTAGAGACTTGCAATATGTTTTAAAATGAAGATAAATGATTGAATATTACGAGACCGTAAGATTTTTATGTTTATATATGCGTTTTTTTTGACCTTTTCGGTTGAGTCAAAGTTGACCGATCGTAGTTTTTTTTCGTACTTATTTCGTACTTTATATGCAATATTTCAAAAATGATAAATGCTACAACCTTCCAATATTTTTTGTTATATGTTGGCATGTTTTTGCGCACATTTCCATATATAAACCTTTAAAAAAGCGTAATATGAAAAGGCACAAATATTAGGAGAATGTGACCTACGCGTTTCCGAGATTTCGGCCGAAAATAGTCGCGCGGAGGGGAAAAAAATATTTTTTTCATAAATTCACCATAAATCGAGATATTGTTCTAGAGACTTGCAATATGTTTTAAAATGAAGATAAATGATTGAATATTACTAGAATGTAAGATTTTCTATGTTATAAATGCGTTTTTTTACCTTTTCGGTTGAGTCAAAGTTGACCGATCGTAGTTTTTTTTCGTACTTATCGTAATTTATATGCAAATATTTCAAAAATGATAAATGCTACAACCTTCCAATATTTTTTGTTATATTGTGCATGTTTTTGCGCACATTTCCATATATAAGCCTTTAAAAAAAAGCGTAATATGAAAAGGCACAAATATTAGGAGAATGTGACCTACGCGTTCCGAGATTTTCGGCCGAAAATAGTCGCGCGGAGGGGAAAAAAATATTTTTTTCATAAATTCACCATAAATCGAGAATATTGTTCTTAAGAGACTTGCAATATGTTTTAAAATGAAGATAAATGATTGAATATTACTAGACTGTAAGATTTTTATGTTGTAAATGCGTTTTTTTTTACCTTTTCGGTTGAGTCCAAAGTTGACCAATCGTAGTTTTTTTTTCGTACTTATCTATTTATATGCAAATATTTCAAAAATGATAAAGCTACAACCTTCCAATATTTTTTGTTAATATTAGCATGTTTTTGCGCACATTTCCATATATAATACTATAAAATACGTAATATGAAAAGGCACAAATATTAGGAGAATGTGACCTACGCGTTTCCGAGATTTCGGCCGAGAATCGGCGCGCGGACGGAATAAAAAATATTTTTTTCAAATATTCACCATAAATCGAGATATTGTTCTAGAGACTTGCAATATGTTTTAAAATGAAGTATTAAAGATTGAATATTACTAGACTGTAAGTAATTTGCTTACCCCCCAAAAAAAAAACCCAATATCAATATATATTATATATATATATATATATATATATTATATATAAAGATATATATATCATATATATATATATATATATATATATATATATATATATATATATATAGATATATATATATATATATATATATATATATATAATATTTTTTTATACGTAAAATATATATATTACATTCTTCGATTCTGGTACCAATACATAAATAAAAGGAATGCAGGTGACACTTCTCTTTTCGCATACAATGAAATGTCTTATTATTATTTTATCATGCACACATTCAGATATATAAAAATTGTAATAAATATAAAACTAAAATATAAAATAAATGCAGAATACTCACTCGTAATCCTGACTCTTCGTTCTATTCTTGTTTTCTCCCTCCTCCATTGAAGAGTCTTGCATCCTTTTCCTCTCGACATGACGAGGTACAGGTGGAGGAGGGAGACGCGCGCCCTTACGGCCGCTGGGATAGGGGCGTGGTTCCGTGCGCCCTCCCTTGACCGCCGCTGAGTCGCACTCCAATACAAGACCACACTGTGGTATTTGCGGTCACACTCCCCGAACCTGCATAGAGCTATCTTGCAGGTGCGACAGAAGAACCGGGTGTCTCTCCTTCTGCCATTCATATGGCACACCGGCACCGTTTCTGCCTGCGCCCTTCTAGGAGATCCAGTGTGTGATCCCCTGGCATTAGCCGACACGGAGGGTCCACTACCCGACGAGAAGGGGCGCGGGTGTGGGCGTTTGCAGGGGCGGCGGCAGCAGGGGCGTCAGCAGCAGGGGCGGCGGCAGCAGGGGCGGCGGCAGCAGGGGCGGTCAGCAGCAGGGGCGTCTGGCAGAAGGATGACCGAAGTTGGCCAACACCCCGAAGGTCTGCCCTTTCCTCTATGGGTAGATCTACAGCTCGGGGCAGGGGGGCAGACATGGAAGGCCACTCATTGGATCAAAGTTGATGAGGGCTTCCCCGGCTGCCTCAAGGAACTGTAAGTGGGTCATCCTCCGTAGATCGGGACCGTAGTACCCATAGTAGAGTACGTAGGCATTTTGGAGGGCCAACTGAAGGATGTATTTGAGGAGCTTCTGTGTCCACCTTCTGGTTCTCCTGGCGAAGGGATAATATTGGATGAGTTGATCAAAGAGATCAACTCCTCCCATGTGCCTATTGTAGTGCCCAATGACGGTAGGGCGCTCAACACGAAACTGCTCATACACAACTCGGCCCTGTCGACGCGTCTTCTTCCGCTGCACGATCTCCTCTTGGACAGGTTCATGGCTCGTCGTAATCATGGGGACGAGTCGGACACCCTTCCAACAGATGACGAAGACAGCTCCTTCCGCCGCCACTGTGTCTCTCCTCTTGCCAGATGTTGCTGATGGCTAGCGTTACCTCTTGAGGAATTCGGGGCCCCACGCACCAACCGAAGGGTACCACTGACGTGAACACCTGCATCATACAGTTCCTGGGCCAGGGATACCGAGTTATAATAATTATCCATAAACAGGTGGTATCCCTGGTTACGGAAACGATCCACAAGCTTGAAAACAGTGTCACGCATCGTGGAGAAGACCCCGGAATACACCGAAAAGTCCACGACGTAGCCAGTGTTTGGCCTCGGTAAATAAAAAAAAATTTCACGCCATATTTCTTCGGCTTCTTGGGGTTATACACTTTGATGCTTAGACGTCCTTTGTAAGCATCATCCCCTCTCTAAAGAAAGGTTCTTCCAGGAATCACGAGAGTTTACAGCGTTCACGAATATATTCCAACACTGGGGCGCACTAAAATGAGGCGATCAGAGTTATTCCGGGGTATGGCCCTTCGGTTGAAGGCGTTAAAATATCTGTCCAACGCCAGGAAAGTATCACGGGGCATAATGCCGGGCACATAGGGCGTACATAAAAGAAAATTACGCCTCCAATACATCCTGACGTCGGCAGCAGGAATCAATCCAAAAAAACCAAAAAAAAACGTGGAGCCCCAAAAAATGCGCCATGTCAGGGAGGTCGTAGCCTCGCCAGTGATAAGATAATGTCGTGCGTAGTTCATCACGGCAATACCTGGCGTAGTCCACCGTCTCTGCTACCAGGTACTCCAGCAATTCCCGCGTAAGGAAAAGCTGAACAAAACCCAGAGCAGTCAGGGGAACAGGTACGGTGAGGCCAGGATTTGCCGTAAATGGATGCATGGTAGGTGGTGTGGGGTCCTCTGTCCACCCATCGTCGCTCTCGGACGACCCTAGGCTAGCACGACTATCCGACCTTCTACGTGCCCCTGCGCGCGCGCGCGCGCGGGCACGAGCGCGGGCACGATTTCCCACACGAACCCCCCTCACTGGCCCATCTCCCTCACTCAAGCCTTCGCTTTCTGTATCCCCATCATCATCACCAACAAAACTTGATCCTAAATCATCGTCCTCCCCCTCCTCAGATTCCCCCTCATAAGCACTATAACTACTAAATTCTAGTTCACTTTCGGGGATGTGACCCTCGAACGGACATTGGGGGCAAATAATCCTCGTCATCACTATGATCGGGAGTAATGTCCTCGTCACTGGATGACCAACCGCCATCAAAATGAGGAGTGCCAAATGCTCTCGATCGAGCTCCGATAAATAATCGTCAATGTCTCTTTGTCTGAGCCCTCCCAAATTCCTACGAATGACCCCTAAGGATGGCACGATGTTTCCTTGGGTTACTAACGGCAAATGAGACACATTCGAAGCACTTTCATCGACACGTGGTCGCACAGAACGGCGTTGAGGAGCGGAGGTCAGGTTGGGTGCTGGGTCCTTCGCCAGCATCCAAGTCCAAAAAACTCTTCTAACACGATCCTTCCGACGGGTAAAACGCGCCTTTCGCGTGTCATACGACGGTCAGACATCTCTATGAACGTTCTGTACCAACACAAATGTTCAAAGTCTCGCACAAGCTCAGTCAAACACGATTGCGGCAAAAGATCGCTGACGGATGATGCTACGATGATGCTGGCTGGAGCGAGAAGGAAGGATTCCGCGCATGCGCACTTGGGTCACGCTTCAAAAACAAAACAAGGCCTTGATCCGTGATCTCCCAGCATCCCCCAAGGCGCGTGATTCAAAAGTTTTCGGCCTGGTAGGCCTATAAGTATTTTTCCGCGAATTTAAAAAAAAACTTTTAAAAAAAATTTTTGAGTCGACGTATGGTACGTCCAATCGGCCATACGGGAGACATTTTGACTCGACGTTTTAATATGTCCAATCGGCGTAAGAGGGTTAATAGACGAATTCTCGCAGCTCAATGTGCCGTGATTGTAGATATCCATGAGGGTGCGTCAGTATCAAGACCATATCACTGTTACGCTCTACCATGGCATTTTTCCAATGCATTGTCCACCTTCTCAGTTCCTTCACTACTCTTCACACAAATCTTCTGAAATACACGCACACGCACACACACACACACACACACATATATACTATATATATATATATATATATATATATATATATATAAATATACATATATATATATATATCATATATATATATATATATATATATATATATATATATATATATATATATATATATGTATATATATATATATATATATATATATATATTTATATATATATATATATATATATATATAGATATATATATATATATATATAGATACGTCTGGTAGTTAACTTGTAAATGCATCCATCTTTGATTGTTAGCGATTTCCTTACATTTTTCCTGTGAAATCTAATCGGTCGGCCCTAAGCCGTCAATTTCTGTTTATAAACTAGACCTCATAAGGCCTTCCTTTTGATTGAGTCAGGTGCATTTAATTGTTGTTTAAGCAAGAAGGGACTAGATTTATGATTATATATATATAATATATATATATATATATGTATATATATATATACTATATATATATATATATATATATATATATATATATATATATATATATATACAACACACACTCACAATCATATGCACTTATTCACGGGCACACACACACACACACACATACACACACATAATATATATATTATGTGTGTGTTTGTGTGCCCATGAATAAGTGCATATGATTGTGAGTTTGTGTCGATTATATATACTATATATATATATATATATATATATATATATATATATATATATATATATATTCATAAATCTAGTCCCTTCTTGCTTAAACAACAATTAAACGCACCTGACTCAATCAAAAGGAAGGCCTTATGAGGTCTAGTTTATAAACAGAAATTGACGGCTTAGGGCCGATATTAGATTTCAAAGGAAAAGTGGAAGGAAATCGCTATCAATCAAAGGGGATGGATGCATTTACAAGTTAATTACCAGACGTACTTGGACTCTCAAGGTCCAACTTATTCCTGAAAGAACAGTTGCTTGTAGCATGAAATCACGTGGTCGGGTTAAGCCCCGTTCACACATTCACGTATCAAGTCACGCATGCCCACGCATGAACGAAAATTGGTAGTTGGAAGCCGCTTACGAAAATACTACGAAAATATCCCGAAATGCGTATTTTTGATATTGTACGTTTGGGGCGGAGTCGGGAGGTCGTTACGAACCATTCCAGCATGCGTGGCGAGCCGCGTATGCTTCGACCTGCTCAAAAGATACGTACATGCTCACGCCATCTGTATTTTGCGTTGCTCCAGACGCACAGTGCGGTGCATCCGTGGCGTGTGGTCCCCGCTGCGGTTCCGATCCCACCAAGCACAGCATGGGTCCCCACGTGGTTCGGGAACATACAGAGCAATGGCACTGCTCCCCTGTGACCCATTTACGATGACTCCTGCTGAGTCGGGTATATGAAACACCAAGCGGTGGGTATGTGGCATTAGTTCCTCTACCAGACAGGCAGCAGCACCATCAGAATAATAACACAAATAAGACATATGCAAACAACTATATAGTTGGAAACAACTTATATTCAAAGAAAATTAATAAAAATTAATATGCAAAATAACATAATTAAACAATAACAGTTATTCAATGAACTCAAACAAATATCAGTGCCAAAATGAACTGAGAATAATAACAAATAAGACATATACAAAATAAGATATAATTTCTTCGGTTTTACGTCTGAAATGAAGTTGTTCTCTGAATTTGAATAAAAGATTTAAGTTATTACCTTCACTGTTTGCTTTGTTTGTTGCTTAGTGAGTGACTGGGATTACTCTCTCTCTCTCTCTCTCTATTTACCTTATCTCGTACAGTGTTTCTCTATCTATTTATCTATCTTTCCATCTGTCTAAGTATTTTTAATGCCTCTTTGTCAAGAAGTATGGCGTGTGTTACATTAGGTACGAATTGACCGGAAATTATTTGGTGCATTTGCGGACGGGGTTGTTACCACTGAAAGGTATTATTATTATTATTATTTTTTTGCTCATCACAGTCCTCTAATTCGACTGGGTGGCATTTATAGTGTGGGGTTCCGGGTTGCAACCTGCCTCTTTAGGAGTCCATCACTTTCCTTACTATGTGCGCTGTTTCTAGGATCACACTCTTCTGCATGAGTCCTGGAGCTACTTCAGCCTCTAGTTTTTCCAGATTCCTTTTCAGGGATCTTGGGATCGTGCCTAGTGTTCCTATGATTATGGGTACGATTTCCACTGGCATATCCCATGTCCTTCTTATTTCTATTTTCAGGTCTTGATACTTATCCATTTTTTCCCTTTCTCTTCAACTCTGGTGTCCCATGGTATTGCGACATCAGTGAGTGATACTTTCTTCTTGATTTTGTCAATCAACGTCACGTCTGGTCTATTTGCACATATCATCCTATCTGTTCTGATACCATAGTCCCAGAGGATCTTTGCCTGATCGTTTTCTATCACTCCTTCAGGTTGGTGTTCGTACCACCTATTACTGCAAGGTAGCTGGTGTTTCTTGCACAGGCTCCAGTGGAGGGCTTTTGCTACTGAATCATGCCTCTTTTCGTACTGGTTCTGTGCAAGTGTCGGACATTCACCTGCTATGGGGTTTATGGTTTCATTTTTCGTATTGCACTTCCTACATATGGGAGAGATGTTATTTCCATCTATCGTTCTTGGAACATATCTGTTTCTTAGGGCCTGATCTTGTGCCGCTGTTATCATTCCTTCAGTTTCCTTCTTGAGCTCTTCCCTCAGTAGCCATTGCCACATGTCATCACTGGCTAGTTCTTTAGTTTGTCTCATATATTGTCCGTGCATTGGTTTGTTATGCCATTCCTCTGTTCTGCTTGTCTTTCTCCTGTCTCTATATTTCTGGGTCTTCGTCTACTTTTATCAGTCCTTCTTCCCATGGACTCTTTAGCCACTCGTCTTCACTGGTCTTCATATATTGCCCCAGTGCTCTTGGTTGTAGTACTTTGTGTATTGTCATATGTTTCCTCGTTTTCTGGTCTATGCTGCAAAGTTCTGCCTTCGTCCATTCCACTAATCCTGCGCTGTATCTGATTACTGGCACTGCCCATGTGTTTATGGCTTTTATCATATTTCCGGCGTTGAATTTTGACTTGAGTATTGCCTTGAGTCTCTGCATATATTCTTTCCTGATCGTGTCCTTCATCTCTTGATGTTTTATATCCCCTCTTTCCATTATTCCCAGGTATTTGTATCCCGTCCCATCTATGTGTTTGATGTTATTCCCATCTGAAAGCTTTATCCCTTCAGTCCTTGTTACTTTGCCCTTTTGTATGTTGACTAAGGCACATTTTTCTATTCCAAACTCCATCCTGATGTCCCCAGATACAATCCTTACAGTCTGGATTAGGGTATCTATTTCCTTGATGCTCTTACCATACAGTTTGATGTCGTCCATGAACATCAGATGGTTAATTCTGTTGCCTCTTTTCTTGAGTTGGTACCCAGCATCCATCTTCTGCAGTACTTTTGTCATGGGAATCGTGGCTACTACGAAGAGTAGTGGGGACAGTGAGTCGCCCTGGAAGATCCTTCTCCTGATATTAACCTCTGCTAGTCTTATTCCAGAGCTTGTAAGTATTGTATTCCAGTTGCGCATTGTATTTTTGAGGAAGCTGATGGTGTTTTCCTCTGCCCCATATATTTTCAGGCATTCTATTAGCCATGTGTGTGTGGTACCATGTCGAAGGCTTTCTTATGGTCTATCCATGCCATGCTTTGGTCGGTTTTCCTTCCCTTACTGTTCCTCATTACCATTTTGTCTAGCAGGAGCTGGTCTTTTGTGCCCCTACACTTCCTTCTGCAGCCTTTCTGTTGGTTGCGGATGGTGTTTGTATCCTCTAGGTAGTTGTATAGCCTTTCGCTGATGATTCCTGTTAGTAACTTCCACATTATTGGTAGGCAGGTGATAGGCCTGTAGTTATTGGCTATATTTCCCTTACTCTTGTCTCTCTGGCCTAAGGATGTTCTTCCTGTGGTCATCCATTTGGGCGCATGGTGATTTGTGATACAATGCTGGAGTTATTCTGCTCTTCTTGGGTGTAGGGCCTTGAAGTTTTTGAGGCAGTATCCATGGACTTCATCGGGACCTTCGGCTTTCCAGTTGGGCATTTTCTTTGGTTGGTGTCTGATTGTGTCTGTCGTGATGTCAGTGAGTCTTTGTTTTATTCTCCCTGTTTCTTCAGCCTTGACTTCCTGGAGCCATGTTGCATGTTTGTTGTGTGATACCGGATTGCTCTAGATGTTTTCCCAGAGTCTCTTACTTGGTTTAGCTTCAGGAATTTCTTGGTGGTTGTCTTCCCCCTCTTAGTTGGCTGTGTATTCTTTTCTGGTTGGTTCCGAATAGTTTGTTCTGTTGGTATCCCTTATTCCTGTTCATGTACCATTGGATCTTATGTGCTTTGGCCTTAAGCCTCTGTTTTACATCTTCTATTGTGTTGTTTAGTCCCCTCTCCTGTACTTTGTATTTCTCGTCCAGCTCCTCCCTTGTTTTCTTGCTTCTTCTTCTTCTTCTTCTTCTTCTTCTTCTTCTTCTTATTATTATTATTATTATTATTATTATTAAAAATTCCTCATAGTAGCACGAGTCTTCAAATGGAGAAACAAATCCACAGTTATGTAAATGTACATATATTTAAGTTTAAAACAGAAAAGATAGCTTTCGGGAATCTGTACGGTTCCCTTTATCAATTGATAAGGGGAACCGTACAGATTTCCCGAAAGCTATCTTTTTCTGTTTTAAACTTAAATATATGTACATTTTACATAACTGTGGATTTGTTTCTCCATTATTATTATTATTATTATTATTATTATTATTATCATTATTATAGCTGAAATAGAAGGCAATGGAGGTGTTTAACTAATTGTTGAAAAAATATGTTGGTAATAATGATTCTAATTCGCAAATTACTTGTGGCTGTCTTAATGGGTATGACAACAAAAAATAAATAAATAAATATATATATATATGTATATATATATAATATATATATATATATATATATATATATATATATATATGTATATATATATATGTATATATATATATATATATATATACATATAGTATATATATATTCCCCATTTTGCCACTCAGTATTGTAAAATGAACAGTTGAACAAGCACAAAAGCATCTCATTTTCTCTCTCTCGTGCATTTCTCTCTTCGTTTGTCTGCTGCTCGCCCGTCTTTGCCAAAACCTCCTGCTTCAGATACCAAAAGCCGAGAATTAAGCCAGAAGCCGCCGGAGGGCAAAACAAAGCTAATAAAAGAGGCCATCGATAGAAAGTAGCCCTGAGTACTCGCTCAGTCACTCCTGAGGGCTCAGACGCAGACTCCCAGCGAAAGCAGCAGCTCCCCATCTGCTGGGTTGTGCCCTGCCCTTGTGCCTCACGTGGCTGAAGCCTGGACCTTCACCTGACGTGAATTTCCCTTCCTTCGTCGTAGCCTCTTTGAGAAGTGGAACCCAGCGGCAAAAGACAGGAAGTATGGGAAGTAGTTGGCAGATACTTTTATCTCTTTTTCTGAATTATTCCCATCTTTGTATTTGTGCCAA
>NC_087205.1:52870409-52930409 GCF_015104395.2 Macrobrachium nipponense
CATGAGATATGAAATATCACGAGAGAGAGAGAGAGATCAAAATCACCGTGTCGATAATTTTTTCAGTTCTCAATCCATGAAGACATGAGTAAACTCAGCGAATGCAGGTGGAATATTCCAAAAGCCTGGAATAAAGTCAGAAGCATATCTCAAGAACGGTTGCACAGAATTTCACGATGCTCTGCAGATGATCCATTTGGTGAGTTTCTTGAGATGTTCACTTTGGAAACGTTGCCTCTGACCTGAGATGGTTCCTCCCACAACATGATCCTTCCAAGGTCACCCAGTGAATAGAGCTAAAAAGCTTCATCAGGTTCCGTTTAACCCTTCTTGAGATATTGAGATATCTCGCCAGCATTCATGCAAACAAACGCAGCCACGAGGAAGATAACCATTTTAGCGTTGTGCTGGAAGTGAAAAGTCACTATGATTATTCCTCTGCCCCACTGGTAATTTGGAAACATACCCTGTCTTAAAATTTAAAGCTATGATTGTGAATTAATATATATATATATATATATATATATATATATATATATATATATATATATATTATAATATATATATAAATATCTGTATGTATAACGATTTTGTAGATCCAAGTGGTGAAAGGTCATAAATGATGACTGAAAACCTGCCATATGGTTAAAATAGACTTTAGGATTTCGCATTTTGCACCAAACTTGTAACTCATGGTTTGATGGAGTATATGGTATAGATGTTTTATGACGCTAGCTTTAGTAGTATTGATTACTGACACGCAGATAACACGAAACGAAGAAAATAGTATCTCTTCGTGCTGCCACTTAAAGCTTTTAGTAGAATTGCAGGTGTTAAGAACATTTAAAAGTCTGGGATCTGCAGAAGTTTCGAGACCTCGTTATTACGTGTATGACATCATAGAAGTAGCTATAATCACAGCGAGAAAAATGCAAGACTAATATTTTTCAGGTTTTTTAATCAAACAGTTATAAAATTTTGCAGCCTCATTTTTATGTAACCATAACTACACAAAGTTATATGAAGAGTTTGAGTAGACGCAGGCAAAATCCCTAATGAGCTCACAGTCACTCTGGCCTCCGTCATCAATGTAACCTTGTCAAACCTGGCAATGCTGCGTCTTTGAGCCCAATCTCGTTGTCACAAAGGTGTGCTTGTCTCTGAGATTTGAGAATCTTTTGCATATGTTTATCGTAATTAACAATTAATTATAGTTACATTCCCCAAAAATATGAAAACCGAAACAAAGAACCATTAAGTTTATGCTATATTATGGGAGCCGTAACACTTGTTCTTCAAACTCGTTCCATAGACCGGAGCCCCAACGCAGACACCTCATGTAGATTTATGCAGCTGTAGAGATATAACCTGGGATCGCATTATCTGTAAACAATCCACCCGTCAAACGCTTTTGATAAATGAGGGACCCGATTCATCATGGAAGCCTTGTAAAGCCTGTTATCTTGAGAGCACCATAGACGATACGACCGGCGGATCAGGTTCCGTTCTGTCTCCGGCATCCGCGTTGCCCATAGACGTTCGGATTCACTTCAGTTTGCCGAAACTTGGTCGAGTGGGGACGTGGCCGCTGCGCTCAGTGATGACGCTAAATACTGCGCTCTTGCAACAGAAATTAGAAAACCCCACCGAAAAGGAGAACCTTTATTGAACTATGGTTGAAGAAGAAAAAGGAATTATCTCACGATTATTTATTTAATGAATTAAAACTTTCCCGTGATGGCTGGTTTAATTACCAGGGAATAGACAAGCAGACCGACATGGAATAGCTATGTATGTTCTCCCCTCTTATAGAAATAAAAACATACTTGTATGAGACAACCAAAATCAGTGTACGAGAGGTTGCTGGATACAATTCACTAACACGCCACATGTCCGTTCCTATAATCCCAGAGACATGTAAAGCAATTATTCAAATTGTGCAACACAAGTTTACAAAAGTAAAAAGTAACGATGTTGTATAATATTGTAGTCTAGTACAGTGTCTATGATCCTTTAAAGCAGAATAGTCCTTTAAATCTGCGGTTCTGTAGCCAAGTAAGAGTACAATTTTCAATTCTTGTACGCAGAATTTTGAATTTATACAAAGAAAATGTATATATTATTGAAAATATTATCATAAACTTATTTTATGTGTGGCTAATTACAATGTAATTTAAACAGCAGTACTAATACATATACATAACATGCACACACACAAACACTCTCAATATATATATATATATATATATATATATATATATATATATATATATATATATATATACACACACACACACATATATATATATATATATATATATATATATATATATATATATATATATATATATGTATATATATATGTATATATATATATATATATATATATATATATATATGTATATGTATATATATATATAGATATATATATATATATATATATATATATATATATATATATATATATATATATATATATATAGGTAAGCCACAAAGGAAAGTGGAACACTGGAGTAGCTACAAGATCTTTCGACTAAACGGCTATTACTTGGCAGACTGACTGACATACATGAGAAACTGAGAGGACAAGGAAAGGTCGTATAAGTGACAGATAGGGATTATAAGGAGATTAGTACCTAACACACCTGGAGAATTAGTAACCTTTCCAAACGAAAATAAACATGGGTACAATTTAAAAGGTTTACAAAAAGATTAAGTACAGCTGCTCAGACACAGGGACAAGACAATTAAAGAATTATACAGGGCGGCAGCTGACCACATTCAACCTTTGGTAAACAAAAATTTATTCTCAAAACATATTAAACATACATATATAAAGAGAATGTCTACGGCAAATAATTTGCATTTAAGTCTGTGATTATATCTTTGAGGTCATTCTTAAACACGTTACAAATACAAGGGTCTTAATGAAACAGGCCACGACTAATATTAAAATTACAATGTGAAGTAAGTTGTACATTGGCAGATTCTAAAAGATTTCGTGATAAGACATCTTTTGATCTTGCAATTACTGAACTACCAATCCAATTTATCCGGTGGTTGTTGTCACTTAAATGAATGAAAATCCATTAGATGTTTGCTCAGTTCAGACAGAATATTTATGCTGTCTGAGTCTTACTTTTAAGCCCTTGCAAGACTGTCCGACATAAAAGGAAGGGCAGTCCATACGTGGAATTATATATTATTATGTTGTTACTTTCCCTAGGGTCATTTTTTTATTAACATTCCTTTTAGTGTGTTACTATAGGAAAAACTAGGTTGTCCTTAAAGGATTTTAACAATGATTTTATGGTTTCAAAACCATTAACATAAGGCAAGCTGAGAATGTCCTTAGAAGTTTATTTCTCCGCGTTAGTTACATTATAAAACTTTTTGTGGGCTTTATTATAGCAAATATCTAATATAAATGAAGGATAACATAAATCTGTCCCTATTTTTCTTATGTAATCAGTTTCTTGATCCAAATATTGGGGACTGACAATGCGCAATGCTCGAAAAACATAGAAGAAAAAATTGATATTTTGATATTAAGACGGTGGCCTGAATAGAAATGAACAAAAGTTGAGTTGTTGGTTGGTTTCCTATAAATACTGAATTTACATTGAAATGGTTCTCTATGTATCAAAACATCCAAGAAAGGGAGGCAATTGTCTTTTTCCAATTCTAGAGTAAACTTAATTGATGGTACCTGGATATTTAATTTAGAGAGTGAATCATTTACATCAATACCAGCAGTCAAAACAGCTAAAATATCATCAACATATCTATACCACTTTAAAGGAATATAAATGGTATTAGGTAAATAGCGTTTTTCAAAGAATTCCATGTAAAAGTTTGAGAGGAGTGGTTATAAAGGGTTGCCCATTGCTATACCAAATATTTGTTGATAAAATTCACCATTGAATGTAAACTTCAAATCACAAATACACAACCTAGTGTGTGAAATAATGTGACTTACAGGTAAAGGTAATTCATGCTGAGTTAGTTCATTACCAAGATACAATCCTTTAATTGTCTTGTCCCTATGTCTGAGCAGTTGGACTTTATCTTTTTGTAAACCTCTTAAATATTCATTTGGGAAGGTTACTAATTCTTGCAGCTACTCCAGTGTTTCACTTTCCTTCGTGGCTTACACCTTAATTATGCATTTATCACCTTCCAAACTTTCGTAATTCAGTTATACATACATACATACATATACATTTTATATATATATATATATATATATATATATATATATATATATATATATATATATATATATACACACACACACACACACACACACACACACACATATATATATATATATATATATATATATATATATATATATATATATATATATATGCATGTAGTGTGTGTAGTACTATTGTTTAAATTACATCGCTATATATATATATAATATATATATATATATATATATATATATATGTGTGTGTATTATAGACGTATATACAATGGTATAATGTTAATGCATGTATTGTGTGTAGTAACTATTGTTTTAAATTACATCGCTATTTTCCCTACAAAAATATAAGTTTACAGTAATATCAATAATATTTAAATTTCCTATGTATAAACTACACACATACACACACATACATACACACACACACACACACACACACACACACATATATATAATATATATATATATTATATATATATATATATCTATATATATATATATATATATAATATATATATATATAAGTATATAATACATGGTGTAAAGTGCCCTTAGATGTGTATGTGTTTGTGTGTATGTATTATTATATATTGCTACTTTTAGAATGCATATATCCCCTCTGAGACTGTATAAAATGTTATTTAGAATTGTGCAACATTTTTTCAGATTCCTTGATAGCTTAGAGATAGGATGTTTTAAATGTGTTCAGATTTCGCATAACATATTGTAAAAAGAAAATATATATATAACGTAGAAAGTAAAAAGAGAGAGATTTTCTTTGTCTGTTCGAAACTACAATTATTGCCCTATTATGTCAGCACTGTGAAATTAGAGGAACTGCGAGATCCGTTTGCTTTCGTAATCTGTCAACACATTTGATAAGCGAGCTCAAGACTTCCTTTGTGTTTTGAGAATCTGTCATCATGTGTGATGAGGGCTTCTCCTTCGTGTCGATCGAGTAGAGTACGTGTCTTTTTTTAACAGAATCGTCTCATACGTGTATGTCTTTGCCGAGAGCCACGTGCAGGTTACACATTTTGTGAGTAAAGTTGCGTAAGATTTCGAAGCTTTTGGAAGCATTATTGTCTCAAAACGTTTTGTCATCTCCCCTGTCCAGTTTCCGCAAAGGAAGAGAATTTCATTATATCTTAGAACCGCGAGGCGTTCAGATCTCTCTCTCTCTCTCTCTCTCTCTCTCTCTCTCTCTCTCTCGACATCCTTGAGATTATATTAACGTAACGTAAATTGGTCACTCGTAACTTGAGAATTTCATATTTGATATTTCTTAGAGTTTATTTAGTGTTAAATGGTGTTTTTGTGGAATCTGAACAAACATTGTTTCGTAACGGCGCTGGTTTTTGGTAAAGTGAAACAAGACTGCAGCAAAGAAAGAAGTTGGTATACCAAAAAGGTAAAGTGTGTTATATTTTTATTAGTTGCAACTAATATCTAATGGTTATGATGGATTGGTAAGTATAGGAACAGTGGTTAACTAATAACTGATAGGAACAGTGGTTTGGTAAAAACTGATGGTTACAATGTTTTGAGTGAAAAGATTTACACTTTTACACATTGCAAATTTTTGTGTTTTGTGTTTGTTTCATTTTGTGCATTTTTTCATTTTCTTGTTGAAGTGTGCCTTTTTATTTTGATACTGTCCACATTTTTCTGTATTTTCATTTACATTCACAATTTAATTGACCTAGTTATTTTCATTGCTTAATCATTGCACATTTAATTAAATTTAACATTTATGAATTAATTTGCATTTACTTAGAATTCTTTTCAAGTTTTATTGTTGTTTAGTTAGCACTTGTGAATTAATTTCAAATTTTGAATTTCAATTGAATTAATTTTCTTGAATTTTATGATAAATTAATTTTGATTTAATTTTACTTAATTTGATTCAAGAATTAATTAAACTTTACTTTGTTTTCAAGCAACAGTAATTTTCCCTGGTATTGTGAATTTCACTTATAAATTTTGAGTTTAATAATAAATTTTTGTATTTAAAAATTTTATAAGTGTTTTTATTCTAACCAGTATATTTGCATTTGATTATATTTATGTTAGGTAGAAACATAGAGTGGTAATTGATTTGCTTTCCTTCAATTTACTTGAAGTGACTTAGAACCAGGGAAGTACTTACTTCTGAAATCAGGGAAATACTTAGATTTTTAAAGTGGTTGATGGAGTGATGCCCTTTGATTAATTTAATTACTTTCAAGATTACCTCACGCCTGTTTTGATGAACTTAGTCTGATTTTCTGCAATACTGGTAAGTTGTTAAGGGGTCACTGCTGTCTTTAGAGTATTCAGTCGTTTAATACCTGTGATGAGGGTTCAGGTGTCTGACTTTTGTGAGGTAACAATAAATGAATGGTAAGTGTAGTAACCAGATACTTGGCACTTCGTAACAGTATGTAAATGTATTAGAACTATTGTTTAAATTAAATAGTTATTTTCCGTATAAAAAAATAAAAGTTTATGGTAATATTTTCAATAATTTTCCTTGTGTAAATTAAAAATTTTGTGTACAAAAGAGCTGAAAATTGTACTCTTACTTGGCTACCGAACCGTAGGTTTATCATAGACCTACTGTATACCAGACTGTATACCAATAGACTATGCAAGATGTTGTGTATGCAACATAGTTACTTTTTACCTTTGTAAACTCATGTTGCACAATTTGAATAATTACCTTACATGTCTCTGGGATTACATGCCTCAAGGAAAGACTTGTGGCGCTTAAGCGACGTTTGTCCACCAACCTCTCGTACAGTTATTTTGGTTGTCTAATTCAAGTGTCTGTTTTTTATCTTTTTTTATTTTTATAAGAGGGAAGACCATAAATAATAATTCCATGTTGGTATGCTCGTCCATTCTCTCGTAATTAAACCAATCACCAGGGTAAAATTTCCATTCATAAATAAACAATCGTGAGATCATTCATGGCCACCGGGAGAAGGTCCTTCTTCAACCATAGTTTAAACCATGTTCTCCTTTTTCGCTGAGGTTACCCCATTTCTGCTGCAAGATTGCAATCTATAGCGTCATCACTGAGCCCCCGGAGTGGCCTTGCCCTCACTCGACCAGGTTTCGGGAAACTGAAGTGAATCCGAGCGTCTATGGGCATCGCGAATACCGGAGTCAGAAAGGAACCTGATGCGCCGGTCCTATCGTCTATGGGCCCCTTTATAAAGAAGCCTTGTTTGTAAGGAATATTAATGTCATTAATTGCTAAATACGACTTCGTATATACGTCATGCTAGTTACCAAGATTCCAGCTACTGTTGAAAGTAATTACCGAATATAACATTGGGAAACGATCTGGAGGAACAATAATTTGTGGACAAATTCCCTTTCTACAAACAAGATTACAAATACTGTCATTAAGTAATGATGGAAATTGTGACTTTGTAATGGTCTATAATACGCAGTGTATATATTTTATTTTTGAAGCAATGTCACTGATAAGTTCACTTGTTTTAAAAATAAGTTGTTATCAGCCATTGCCGTTTCCATCAGAGTAGGTAAAGGTATTAATGCTTGATTTCGAGTAATAAAAGATAAAAACAGAATTTCTATCGTTGTATCTGGATGTGTAGAACAGAGAACTCTGTTGATAAATACAGTTATTAATTTGTAAAGGGGTAACATAATTACTGCAGGTTTTTAAAATCCGCATGCGGAAATATTACATTCATTGTAAGTGATAAATTACTTAAAGTATTCATTGAAAATAAAATGAATTTTTGAAATATTACATAAAAATATCAGTGTAAATATTGCAAAAGGTATTTTAAAATGAAAAGAAGGGAAATGCTGTCAGGAAACATAATTTTTATTGTCAGTCCATTTAGGAGAGATTATGTTTGTAAATAAATGAAGGATGTCTGGCGCATGCGCAGCACGCTGACGGGTTAAAGCGAACAATGGCAGACGATGCTCTCATCTAATTTAACTTTGTCAAGTGTTTTGTGCACGCTGTACATGTATGGCAGGGTGTGGTTTCTTTCTTGCTTATGAGAATGTCCGTAGTATATTTATTCTTGCGTAGTGCTGTATTAATCACTCAAAATGTGAAAAAAATATTCTCAAAGTTGCTTACTGTTGTCTATTTATTTATTATACTGTTTTCCTTGCCTTAATTGATTTTAGAGTCCTTTTACGTAGTTAGGCTGTTGTAATATTGGAGTTTATGAGAATTAATTGTGCATAGACTTAGACTTAACAATTTTGCATGGGTTTACCTAACTAATAGAACATTTAGCCAAAATTAGGTCTGGCTGTATACTTGCCATTACTATTCATGATTAGTTTACCTTAGCTTTACTTTAACCGGGTCGAAACTTAATTAAATTCCTTTGCCTAACTGAACTTCCCTGGAAATCTTATGGCCTTGGTTTGATTTACTCCAAGATCATTAGTTTAATTGAACTTAATAAATTACTCTTACCTGATTTTAATGAGACTACTTAAACTTACAAAGCAAATTATTAATCCTTTGGACTTTCTGACACGTCTGAAAACACGTTATGTGCACGGAAGAATTTGTGCCTAACAGCCCATTTCATACAATTTACCTTATTACCAGAAAACATTCAGTGGAAGGAATTACCCTCGTAATTTTGTTGTGTACATTCTTTCTATCTTCCCACTGAGTGAAACAAATTTCCAACGCTTAAGTTTTAAGTTTTCAGTCTGTTAACTTCACTTACCATGAGAGAAGAAACATTCCAAGGCAACAATAAATATTTAAATAGAAATAAATATTATTTTGCTTTCCATAAAGGTTTCGAATCCGGTAGTTTCAAACAACTTTCACCTGAGGGCAAGGACCCCGTACTTTATCTCAATACATTTTCTGAGAATCCCAACTGTTCCTCCTGTGAAGCTATAGTGATTTTTTTTTTCTCTAAAAACATCGAATTATAATTTTGAATATTTATTGATGCAATATGGGTTAAAATGAATAAATATACAGAAATGCTGTGGGATAATAAAGTTTTAAATTTTCTGTGTAGTGAAATTGCCTGCATTTTGAGCAGTCTTCCGAAACGATGTCAACGAAATTATGTAAATCTGAATATTTCAATACATAAATGCTTTAAGCTCTAAATATTTTGCATAAGATTATATCATTTCATAAAGATCAACTTCCAATTGAAAGATAGGACGAATTAGATACATATGGGTGAAAACTCCTGTCTATGTTTTGTTAGTAGTACGAAAATATTATGGGAACGTCGCGCTCAGCAAATGTTGTCAGACGTTTCAAATTGATAGTGTGTAGACAGGCGGGACCAAGACTTGGGAAGGACTACGTTGTGGTTCTTACGAACTTAACCGGCCCCTACACTGGCAATAGTTTCAAATTGATAGTGTGTAGACAGGCGGGACCAAGATGGAATAATTATTCCATCTTGGGCGGGACTACGTTGTGGTCCTTACGAACTTAACCGGCCCCTACACTATCAATAATATTGACGTCAAGCAGATTGAATCTATATTCGGGATCTTCAATCATTTGCCCTCACACTGCTCAATGACATTGGGAATACTTGTCATTTCTCTCTGGTGCTTCACAGCTGCAACATCATGGTTTCTGACGAGGATTTATTATATACGTTGGTTTTCTATTTTGTGAGGAGAAAACTAAGACAAATAAGTGGATGAAAGATTGGTTTAAAAAGATACATTAATAGACACAAGAAAACCTGTTAGCTGATCTCAGATTCAGTGAGCCTTCTGATTTCACAAATTTTCTTCGCTTAGATGGAGCAGGGTTCGATGAACTTTTGACTCTGGTAGCACCGTTAATAGAAAAGAAGGAAACACATTTGAGAGAGAGTATTCCAGTAACTCAAAGATTGACGGTCACTCTTCGTTACTTGGCCACTGGCAGTACATTTGAATACTTGAAATTTGTAAGTGCTATGTCTCCTCAGTCAATCAGCAAGATAGTTATGGAGACATGTTATGCAATCATACGCCGTCTCAAATGCTATATCTAGGTAAGAAAAACATTAACATTTTCTCTTAGCTTACTTTACTAAACAAATACTACACAATGGAATACAAATGTATTAAATACATTTACAGAAATACTTTAAATAATAACCAGTAAATATATACTTTAAATGAAGAAAAAAATGTGAAATGGTTCGTTCAGGTGAAGTACCCTGAACGGGAATGATTTCCACTGAGGTAGGTGAAGTAGATGGCATGACTTTGGAATGAGAGGTGTCATTAGAGTTATTAATGACAACAAAATCACGACTCAATGTAGTACCCATCCCATCTGCAAAGATGATTTCATTTATTGCTCTTTTAGCGTAAAGAGCTAGAGTAGGGTCCATATTCGATAAATCTAAAGCCCAGGTGGCTGCAATTTTATCGTTCTCCCCGAAGGCGCTTACATGCAAGAGCTAAAATTTGTTGCCGATGATGTGATCGTCCTTGTGTCTTTGTGGCTGGCAATTCCTGAAAAAAAAAAATGTTAATACATACATACAAATGGACTGAATGAGAGAGAGAGAGAGAGAGATTTACACCGCGGCAATAGAATTGATTATTTTTTTCCTAATTTTCAGCTCCCAAACACACCAGATGAATGGAAAATGGTTAGCAAAGGATTCATGAAAAGATGGAATTTCCCTCATTGTTGCGGAGCTATAGATGGCAAGCCCGTGGAAATAAAGAAATCAGCTCACCCAGATCTTTTTATTTCAATTACAAAGATTACTTCACCATTGTCCTGATGGCAGTTGTAAATGCTGATTATGAATTTTTGATAGTAGATGCAGGCATAAATGGGAGAGAGTCTGATGGTGGAGTATTTAGTGAGACTAAATTTGGCAGGATGCTAAATGAAGGGAAATTAAACTTGCCAGCATCTGAGGTATTACAAGGAACCAATAGGCAACTGCCAACTACCTTATGTATTTGTTGCCGATGAAGCATTTGCTCTGTCTGAGCATCTTATGAAGCCATATGCACAAACTGAATTGGATGCACATAAGAGAATCTTTAATTACAGGTTAAGTAGGGCAAGACGTTGTCAAGAATGCACTTGGGATATTAACGTCTCATTTTGGTGTCTTTCAGAGACCAGTTTTATTAGCGCCAGAAAAGCTCGTGTGGTAGTACTAGCATGTTGCTATCTTCATAATTTTATTGCTCGTGTAAATAGAAACACCTATTTGTCTGTTCAGTCGAACTCTGATGAGGATAATGATACAAACCTACGGTTCGAAGTAGCTCACGATTTTGTAATAAATAATGAAATTCCCTCTCATTCAAGTTCCATTGCCAAAACAATGAGATGATTACTACCAATACTTTAATGAGGAAGGACAAATACCATGGCAAAACTCTACGTAATTACATTGCTCCTAATGTAATAAATACATTAATTATAACATAGAACATTTAATATTTTTTCTTTATATACAATATATATATATATATATATATATATATATATATATATATATATATATATATATAAACTGTTTAATTATAATGTATATGTAAATTATGTTTGCATTTCTGAGTTTATGAAATAAACAGATTTGTTTAGCTTTATTATCAGTTAGGTATTTTCAATATTTAGTTACTGATTATAGCTGTAAATTTGATATATTTTGTTTAACATGTTTATTCTTGACTAATCCAATATGCTAAAATAAATATA
Source organism: Macrobrachium nipponense (assembly GCF_015104395.2). NCBI lineage: Eukaryota > Metazoa > Arthropoda > Malacostraca > Decapoda > Palaemonidae > Macrobrachium > Macrobrachium nipponense. Next base: position 52,882,322 of record NC_087205.1, read on the forward strand.
TACTTACGTGACCGCCAATACCATCCTCATTCCCCTCCTCATCTAATGTTCTTAAGCATTGAGAAGGCAGTTCTTGGTCTATCAGGAATGACATTTCTTCATAATAGCATAATAAAGACTCTGGAATATCATCTGTCCCTGTTCCAGATCTCTTCGATGAAGTCATTTTTTTCAGTTCCTTCCTGAAGTTGGTTCTTAAGATATTGAATTTTTTCTTGACATTTTCAACAGTGACATCCTGATATCTCTCCCGATATTTGGTTATAAGAGTTTTATAATATCAATTTTTCTTGTTTCTGTTGCTCTAGTCTGGTGATTTAATTTTCCCAAGGGAAGGAAAGTCTCTGTAGAGACGTACTATGATGCACTCCATCAAAAACAATCTCTAATCGTCCCTCTTGGAGCTCGACATTTTTACAGGTGAACGAATTGAGTGAAAGTGACATTTATTGTCAATCTCACCCTCACACTACACAATGGTTAAAGGAGTCAATTACATTGACAACGTCGTTTCAATATCATTGACGACCCTTCAATCATTACCTCAGACTATCAATTTTAATGAAAATAATAGGGTTATTGTCAATAAAATGGGGTAGTGTTAGTTATAATATTACTCATTTACTGAGCGAGTACTCTACCTTGTACCTCCTGAGTAATTTGAGCCAGGTTACGAAGTGCTCTGTCCCACATAAAGGTATAGTTTTCCATATTGACCTTTGAATGCCCATTTTAGCATTATGCCAGCCGAAGTATTTCTTGCAGTTATCGGAAACAACGATGCTGAAAAACAGGACTCTTCAATTCATGCTCGTCGCAGTCACAGCTCTCGGTTTGGCTTACGTCATTCTGCATGAAGCGGTTTCTGAGGGACGCCAGTCAGAACCACAGTCATGCTGCATAACTTTTGACATGGGTATATGCCCCTGCAAAAGGACCTATGAGGCACCTTTCAGTCACCCTTGTCCATGGAATACAACTTCTCCTCAAAAGGCGCTCGAATATTTGGAGAGAATGTACGGGCAATCGACTTGTAACAGCTGGGCAACTCTCAGAGGACCTAAGCAAAGGGTAAGCTGGCTGTAGGCACAAATATAATTAGTACAATGCGTGTTACCAATCATTTCGTGATCCTCAGTTATAAATCCAGTTTTTTTTTCTTATTCAGCCTTTCTGTAGTTTCATTTACAAAATTTATTATGGTTAGAGTTGTCTGGATTCCTTCCTGACATAATTATTGTTTTTACTTTTAAATTTTCATTTCAAGTGTTCCTACTTATCTGTCATCTGTTCCTGTAACATTGTGTCAGCAGGAGTAGACAAATAAATTTGTTACTGTTATACAAGAAATATAAAAACTGCTTACATGAAGGTTTTTGGAAATACTTACAACTTGTACCTATCAATAACATGTTTCAGTTTAATGTTTTCTAATTAAACACGATTTTGGTTATTTTGTTAATCTCGCCTGCAGTTGTGGTAAAATCTAAGGTTCTTTCTAGACTATCTGGGTTTATCAATTCGTAGGTAGTAAGCTACTCTGTTTACGGCACCTTTCCAAGCGACTACTACAGTGGACTTGAAATTCTCATTCCTGAAGTAACGAAAACTTACCCTGGTTGGAGTGTCCGGGTTTACCATCGTTTCAACATGTCAGACTTAGCCTACACGAGCTGGATGTGCAAGTTAGCATGCAAGTACCCGCATCTGGATCTGTGTCATGCAGATCACGTATCAGGTTAGTTAAAAACTGTTGTTCCTTTAGGATCCGATGGATGCATTCGTCAGGCATTAGATCCTCGTTTTTTATGAATTTTCACAACTAAAACAATAATATATCTGAGAGATATAAATCTTAAATACAAAAAGATTCATTGTATATTGTACATATATGTTTTCCACTTGTGAAATACCTTGGGTTAAAGTATCATAACATCCATTTTTGGTATTAAAGGTCAGTTGTTTCTGGGTGTATATCATTTATTACATGACAAATATCCGATAACTGAACCATTCACCTGGTCTGGCCATTCTCTCTCAATGAGCACAAAGAGGCTGATGGAGAAGAGTTGCAATAAATGCATAAAGTCATAAAAAGGTGGAGGCAAGTTTTTCTTTAGGCTGAGTAACCCCCAATACCAAAAACTCAGGCCAGAGACTTGGACCTTGTTACCGAAATGAATCACCAAAAGTAAAGCCAGCAAAGGGATGTACTGAAAATCCTCTAGTAATGTTTTAAAACACTGAAGAATATAACTGATTGAAGTTTACAAGACTTATTACATGGCTTCTTACCTCTTATTTGACTCTACTACTTTTGAATGACAGAAGGTGGAAAGTTAAATTGACGATGAATATTGTTTGTCTGTTAACTTCAACTGGACCTTAGTGAGCAGCAATAGTTCATCTGTGAATAGTTTAGTAGATTGTATTTTATGTGAAGATGTATACCCTGAAAAAATTTTAATGAAAATAAGTTTAAGTAAATTGCATCAAAAATTTCATTTTTATGATATAGTTAACCGGAATGTGTATTTTGATGTTTTCTGACTTAATAAGTGATCCACAGATTTAGCTTATTTAAAATGGTAGAGCAAATTTCTAGAAAAGGAAGTTTTAGAATGATTGCATAATGCATCAAGAGCACTATGTCATAGCTAAGTGCCTGGTGGTTGTGAAGAACAGGTGCTACTACCTTAAACCTTGCTTTGTTGGTGACATTTTACCACATGCAGCGAAGGGAATGGAGAAGGCAGGCACATTATCTAGAACTTTCTAATCCCCAACACAGTAACAGTGGTTTTGCAAATGCGAAAAAGTAATCTGTAAGCAGCAGACGTAATCATGGGGTTTACAAAATGGAACGCCATTCTTTGTTCATGTTTATTGCTCTTTCAGCTTTTTCTAAGCTTCCTTCAAAAATGCTAGAATTCCTGCAGTCAGTTTCCACTAGTCATAGAATACGGGACTTGATAGTTTATTTCTTATTTATCTTTTTATTGTAATCATTTATTATTGATTCTGGCATATACGTATAACTAAATAATAACCATAATTTACTGGTAAGTGATCTTAATTAATGCTTTTTTGTCAGTTTTAGGCAACACAAGTAAAGCAACAGCGCGAGTGTGGAGGTTTGCTGTGATGGGGGACCCATTAGTGGACTGGTACGTGGTTCGTGATGCAGACTCTCCCATCCTGCAGAGGGAAGTGGATGCTGTCAAGATGTGGCTCTCGTCTGGCACTGTCAGTCAGCAGTTTTTTCACCTGTAGTAAAGATATTGAGAAACTATCCTTGACATTAAATATAATCTGTAGCTTGGCATAAAAATTACAGCTGGATGAAGGTTACTGATGAAACAATATTAACTAATTCAAAGAGATATCCGTTTTAATGTCATGAAAATGAATTTTTAGCTAGGTCCTAGATAATACTTGTGACGACAATCCAAAATATTTACAGTGTTTCCATGTGATGCGAGACCACCCATACCACGGAGTTCCAATGTTGGCCGGAACTTGGGGTGGCTGCGGCATGTGGCATGAAAAAGAGGTCCGATCTATAAGGGACACGATTTTAAGAACTTCTCTTTCGGACACAGCAGACCAGACAGCTTTAGCAGTTAGTAAAAGCATGATTTATTTGAACCACTAAGAATAGTCTTTCAACAATGAAGAGATGATAAAGATGACATTAACGTCTTCTAGTGCAAATCCAAAATGATATCTATATAATCAGGCTTCCGAGTCAGAGTATATATACGATTTGGGCATATTTTCGTTTTTATACAAATTATATTGCAGTCAGTGGCGTTATTTGCAGAGATTATCTTATCATTTAGACTTTCAATCAGTCTGCATTCTTCTATTTCTCTTCAGGCAAGTTAAGTCTGCATGTTGTAATAAAAACATGTTTATATAAATATATAATTTCGTCCTGAAGACGCCACCAATAGATGAGGAAATGGTCTGTCGACTATAAGTAGTAAATGGAGAGAAACATGAATAATCTTTCTTTGTTCCTGAGAAGCTTGCTTGAGGAGAAAAAGTTGAGACATAGACTGATTCATAGGCTATTAATGCCACTGACTTTAATAGAAATTATATTGTGATAGAATTTTTTCTTTTGTGTAATTCCCCTAGTAGTTCTCCTTAGTAAGGCAAGGAAATTCTAGTGTCCAGTCCTCTCATGCAGATAGAAAGAACCCACTGCATTCCATTCTACATAATATAACGCTCAGTGAGAGGAGCTGGTAAATGGACCATTATTACTCTGAGTATGATCAGCCAGAATCTATTGATACCTCCTGTGATATGTTTAAAAAGTATTAAAAATTACCTTTATGCCTATATATTTCTTATGATGTTTTAATCACACCTTATATAAAACTATTGACTGCTGACATGTAAGAACCTTGCATGCATTTTTTGTGACAAATTGGTGACTGTAACGTGACATTTTGAGTGGCAGTGCTTGATGTGATTTCATGGCAACAACAGCTGTAGCCAAGGTCATGGAACTAGGATGGAAGACGGTTTTAGGACAAGAAATGAGAGTCATTAACAGCAAGATCTAGCTAGTGAAAAGTAGCAGAAATCATGAAAAGGGTCAAGAGATGTGTTTGAGGGGCAGAAAGACAACGCTGAAAACGAAGAGCTTATGAAGAGAGGATACAAGCAGAGACATGCACACATGAATTTCAAGCATTAAGATTCACAGCACAATTTGGTTGTCGAAATTTTGAGAGAGCAACATTAACATCTTTGTAGTTACTGCAAAGTCCAAATTACCTAGATTTGAAAGGTTTGTCAAGGTTGTGAAGAGACAAGGCTGGCCTACATATGTGTAAAATATTTGTCTCGGTCCATTACTAACAGATAAAGGTCCGCAGTATGCCCTTGAATGAAACCTTGAACTATGATAGTCTACATATTGATGGGTAGCTAGGCTGAGAGATATTTCAACAGGTGGATTAAAATGCTGAAAGTAGTTTATCAGCACTTCTTCAGCCAAGGTAGCCGCTTTCCTCAAGGAACATTTGTTAAGTTGATGAAGCTTGTTGGGTGGCAATTAAAAGTTCATGGAATAAGCTCAGTGGAATGCCAGAAAACAATAAAGAAGTCTAGTGGGACTAGTATTCAGAAACCCAAGCAGACAGGCAAGAATGAATGTTAATACTGAGTTACCTATTGTATTAGGGAATACCAACGTGCAGAACAGAGGGAAAGTCACTATTTGTTGAGGGTTATGTAGGCAATACGAATTTAACTGATAAAAGATAAAGGCTGTACTTAAGAGTTTGGTAACTGAGGATCAAAGAATGATAAGAAACAGGTTTGTGCATCCATTAATAGGAATATCTGAAGTTATCTAGTTGTAAAAAATAATGTAAGCACCACACAATGTTATGTGTGAATATAACCTCATTTATGATTGGTTTTATGGAAATATTACAGTTGTAAAGGACTATGAATAAGTGATTAAAGCTGAGGATGACATGTTTAAGTCATAAAAATACCTGTTTGGACAGACAACTGAAAAGACAAGACAGAAGAATCAGATATAGTAGAGATAGACCCTGAAGAGTCCAGTGCTGAGACCACAGCTCTTGCAACCAGAGGAGCCCAAGCCAAGAAAGAAACTCAGCATCAAGTTATTGGCTGTAAAGTCTAGCATCCACAGCAGCTAAAAGAAGCCAAGCAGAAACTAATGAAGATTATAGGGCAATAGTTTAAGGAACTTTTAAGTTAAAGATTGTGTCTTAATTTCAAGGGAAAGGTGGCTGGAGAAGTGTGGCAAATCCTAGTGATATATTGCTCCCAAGTTATAAAGTTGGCCCATAATTCCATTGTTGAGGGTCAGCCACATAACCAGCAGTTTCTATTTGCCAGAACTACTTGCAGATGTCACCAGATATTGCAGAGTCTGTGCCATTTGCCAGAAGATTGCATTAAAATACCACTATGAAAGAGCCATTGATGGGGGCCGCTATTAAGGAGAGTAGCAGTAGACCTGATTAGGGAATCAAATGAAGGACTTAGAAGCCTACTTCTACAAGATTTACTGCTGGCATATGTCCTCTTGTTTATGCAAGCAGAAAACTGGAGAAGAATAAGTGTAACTACTGCTCAAATAAAAAGGAATGCCTAGCAATAATATCTGCAGTTAGGAGATTCCATTTGTTTTTCTATGGAGTGGATTTCATTATATAGATAGACCACAAGCCACTAGCTTACACCCAAATGTGTAAGACTGAAAGAAGTCCAAGGATTATGATGTGGGCCATAAGACTCCAGTTACAAGTTCTGAGTGGAGCATTCCTGGAAAGCTCATCATTAATGCCAATTACCTATGCAGCCTAAATTGAAAAAAATATGAGATGTTTTTTTCAAAGTGGGGGACATGTAAATCGTACGCATAAGTAAAGGATCTTTCTTTTGAGTAGTTCCCCTGGTATGATTTCTGTTATAATAATTTTGCAGAATAAGTGAGACATTTCTTATATTGGGTCTTTATTTAAATGTGTTCATTTTGTATTGATGCGTAATGAGTCTATATTTGTTTAGTTAAATAAAATTGAAATTCTAGAATATTATATGACATTTAATGGCATGTCAATTATGAATTTCTTAAATATTTTACATATTTGTCCGAGATATTTCCAAGTTGACTGAATTGACCAGTATTATGCAGCAGCGTTATACTTTGTGGGAGACTATATAAAGTAAGATAGAAGAAGACAAGACAAATCAAAAAGAGGTGTTCAGAGAGAAAAAAAAAGACTACAGACCGAAGAAAGTATCATGCTCAGTGAAAGAAACACTTGATAAGACAATCCTTATCTATCATGCAGTGTAACAAGTATGATTGGACAAATGCTTCACTGTCAAACAATGTGTAGTGTGTGGCTTGTTAGGCCTTTAGCCAGTGGCTTTATACTTGGTGTGATTAAAACACCAAGAAAAGAAAAACGATCAAGTTTATTCTCGACACTTTATACATGTTCTACTTCAGGTGTATCATAAATTGTGAAAATTGTCCAACGGGGTATTTGTTTTTAACAGTATGAGACTTGCCTTACCATCTTTCTTGTTCTGACTCTCTTTCTCTTTGTCCCTTTCTCTTTGTATAATATTGCCTCTGCCTCCAGCTCTCGAGGATTCTGGTGTATGCACTGCATTACCATTTAATAGAAGTTACACAATCTCGGTCACAAGGCCAGTCAGGAAATATCTCAAATAAACAGATTATGTAAAGTATTTGAGAAAATCATATTTTCAAGCTCTTAAACATAAAATAATGAAAAAAAATTTCACTAAAATCGCACTAAACAATTATTCTTTAAAAAATAGATGCCCTTTTTGAATTAACAAATATTATCTCAAAGTTCTCACATATCAAACAAAATTGGAGATTTTATCTGCTTGCTTAATTGCAACAGAGAAACTATACCAAAAAAATAATATTCTCATATATCATACTTTCACAACTCATTCCCACTTATGAAAAGGTCACATAATTTTTTTTTTAACTATCTTGATCAAGTAATCTGTGCCAGCTCTGAACTTTTCTGGAATATATCTTGGGAATGCCATGGCCCACCTCATGATTCTTGGACATTCCATCTCGCATCATTGATGCACAGAGCCCATGGTTTGTCTGCATCAAGAAACATCCCATATAGGTACAGCTGGGATCTATCAACTACAAATGCTACTGCTACGGATTCATTTTCAGTGACGTATTTGTTGTGCTCGCTCTTCCTCTTTCATACCTTCCACAAACAACTGGAAATATGCCATCAGCAAACTCTTGAAGTAGCATGCCGCCTAGTTCATTATTTGATGTGCCCTTCCTCTTCATGATGGTTCTGCTGAAGTAGATTATCAGTATGAGTAATCTACTTCATTTCCTAAAGCGTATGTTAGTTCAACCATCCCATCTTTACTAGGTTAGTTACAAACACTGCAAGATTAGCATTCACAAACTTCTAATCATAGTTTGTATGGTGTTTTTATGTTGCATGGAATAGTGGTTATTCAGCAACGGGACCAATGGCTTTATGTGACTTCTGAACCGTGTCGAGAGTGAACTTCTATCACCAGAAATGCACATCTCTAACCGCTCAATGGGATGCCCGAGAAACGAACTCACGACCACCGAGGTGGCAGGCCAAGACCATACCGATCTCACCACTGAGGTGCTTTCTAATCATAGTCTGTCGGAGAGAAGAATGATCATACTTGTGTCCTGCTCCTTGGTAGTGTTACATCCTGGATCTTCATCAGCTTAGCTTCACAAATGGTGTACTTATTATATTTGATTATAGTTGACTTTGCGTCCCAGGAATTCCACTTTGCTACATCCAGTATAACACCTGGAAGGTCAGACAGTTAATCCTGCTTCTCTTATTCTCTGAAATAGATCCTTCAGTCCCTCAAAGTGTTCTTCCACAAAACGTTAAGTATTCTTAGCTCCAGCTAGCATCTCTCTTAGCATATTGTTGAAGGGCACTGTTGAGTTCATTAATTCTTGTAACATCCTCTTTAAATGATAACATCCACTCACAACTGTGAATGCTATGTTTCTTCCATTAAGATCTGGTAAAATCCCTTGCTTCAGTCCATCTCAGTGAAAAATTTGTAGATATAGTACAAAGCTTCACCATTATGGCCTTGGGATCTCTCACCAGTTTGTTCTCAGACTTGGTCATATTTAGCTGATGATAATCTATGCAGAACCTGTTTGATCGATCCATCTTCCTCAGTATCATCATTGACAAACAGTACATCGAAAATGACCTGTTGATAATTTGCATTTCTAGCATCTCAACTTCCTCATAAATCTGTTCTCTAGTAGCATACACTAAAGGATATATCTTTGTTTCGACTGGCTACTTTTGTGTCAGTTCAGTGTGGTATTCTCCCAAAGAAGTCCTTCCTGGTTTCCTGGTTAAGATGTCTTGGTATTGCTCTAGCAACTGCGGTACCTGCTTCTCCTGTTACTTGCCATTGTGCACAAGTTTGTACACTTCTTCCCTCTGGGGATGATATTCCAAACAGCCACCATCCGGGATTACTTGGTCCTCGTCAGCTTCCTTCTCAATGAGTCGCATCAAGGCATCTTTCCTCTTTAATGACAGTAGTTGCTACTTTATTCACTTCCTACTCTTTGCAACCAATCAGGATGTTCAAATATGATCACCAGTTTTCTGCTGACATCAAACTTTCAGTACATGCAATTAATACTTCCTTGACTCCATATGGCCCTCTCCACTGTAACATGCAATTGTTTGCCTCCAATAGTAATATCATTAACACTTTCATGTCCCACTGATGGTCTCTGGTTCTCTTGTCAGAGGAAGCTTCTGTCATCCATTTGTCACATGTAAACTCTCTCTCTCTGTTCTCTTCCAGGAAATTTCACAGCTCTGACACACATGTAGGTGCTGTGGGCTTCACCATCTTTATCTCTGACCAATGCTTCCTTGAAAATTTGTATAAGTCCTTGCAGTGTCTTGCCATACTGTAGCTCAAACAATGAAAATCTTGTGCCTGAATGTGATACTTCTTGACAAATAAATGGGATTGGCGGTAGATCCTAGTGTCAGTTTTATCTTCAGCAGCATAGAATTTGGTATTCATACAGTTGATCACAACACACAGTCCATTACATCTACAGCTGCTTTGTGCTCACCAAGCTCCTCACCTCCCTTATTCTATCAGAAGTAAACTAAGTGCCTCAGTCTCTTAGCATTTCCTTGGGCAATATTTCCCTACTGAAACCTTCAAGTAAGCTAGTTCTCTGCTACTTATTCAGTTTCTGTTTTAGAGTTTTACTGCCTCTGGATACCTTCTACTGAAGTCCACCACAGTTAGGATGTACCTGTTGCCTGTCTTTAACATTGGCAATATAGGTCCAATTAGGTCTGATGATGCTCTTTTGACCATTAATGGTATCTCCTTTACATGTACTTTACTGCATGCCTTTTGTTGCAGTCTTCTGGCAAATATCTCAGGACCTACATCTGCAACCACTCCTTGTCAATGAAAAATGCTGCTTATGTGGTCAACAGTCATCAGAGATCCAAGATAATTACCAATGATGGACTCATGGGTCAACTTTATTACTTGGGCTCAACATGCACATCACTTTTCTAGCCACCCTGCCTAGAAAAGTCTGATGTTATATACCGTTAATAATTTTAAACTTAAAATTTCAGTCACCCTTAGTCCTGTTTTCTGCATGTCTTCAATGGTGCTAACTAGAATGCTTGGCTAAACTAGGATCCTTCTGCTGGCCTTCTTTTAGCTACTCTGCTCCTACATTAAAGATGCTAAAAGCTACTGCCAGTGGCTTGATACTGCACTTCACTCACTCTGGACTTAGGCTTTGGTCATAACCTCTGTGGTCCTGGTAGTGGCCTTTTCCAAACCCATCCTTACATCACTTTCCTTTGACTCATCCTTTTGGTCATCTGTCAGTATATCTTTCTTTAAGGTTCTTTATACATTTTCTCTTGTTTGTCTTGTTATCCTTAGACCTCTGGATACTCCCCCTAGACTCTCTCATTGCTTTTGATAAACTGTCCTCTGAGAAATTGTCAAACTCTTTGCTCCATTTAGTTATTTAGATCTACATGTTGAAAAATTTCTGTAGGCTAGCTAAATGAAGTCTAACCCTGTTCTGACCTAGTCTCACAACCAGTCAATCTATATCTTATTGACAATGCTCTCTTTAGGCTATCATAGTTCAAGAAAATTTTGCTGACTCTTACCCATTAGTGATGGACTCAAGATATAAACACCCCACTCATCCCTATGCCAGTTTTGGCTCTCTGCTAGTGCTGTTCTCCCTCCCTTTGTAGTTCCATTACCAACTTCAGCTTCAGTCTTATTACTTGATGTTGTGTAACCACTTTTAGCTTCTTGTTTTTGCATTTTAACCTCTACTCTTGTTGAACTGAATTAAATACAGAATTTAGGCCAAAGGCCAAGTACTGGGACCTATGAGGCCATTCAGCGCCGAAACAGAAATTGACAGCAAAAAAGTTGGATAGGTGTAACAGGAAGAGAACCTTGCAGCTGCACTATGAATCAGTTGTTCAGAGAGGGTGGAAAGTAAGATGGAAGAAAGAGAATATGAAAGGAGGTACATTAAAAGGAATGAAAAGTGTTACTGCTAGGGGATGAAGGCACACTGAAAAGAACCCGTACTGGGATTCTACTCTCATTGCTTCTCTTTTTTTCTGCTACTCAGCACAGGCTAGGTCTCGTTGCTGGGTTATAGAACACACTTTTCTACTTCTAATCCCATTTCTCTTCCATATGCTTTGCTATCTCTGGAGCCATAACTTTATGATACTTAAATATTCAGTTAAAATATTACCAAAGCATTGCCACTAAGATAAATCCGGCATATAATTTAATATGTAGTTCATTAGTCACAATAGCGAATTGCTTTTAGTAATAGTATAATGAGGTTAAACACCTCAGAATTTAGATTGACAAACTGAAACCTTAGGGATATGTAGAGGCGACCTATGGTATCTTCATTTGGAAAGTCCCAAAAAATCTTGTGATGGGTTTTCGAGTTTTGGCCACAAAATGGCGGCCATCTTGGGTTCTTTAAAATTTTCTCATTTATTGTTGCTGTATTATACTTGTAGAAGCTTTTCCCGTAAATGTGCCCAGTACTAAATGTATCAGTGTGAAATTATGAGCTTTTATTTAAAGAATTAGTCTTACCAACACTGAGAGGAATATTCCCATTCCTGTTTTGAAAACTAAGTGGTTTATCAAAATTTTAACATCGATAAACTTTCTGCAGAATTTTATTGTCTTTCGGATGAGACCAAAATGACTTCTCTAGGACAAATCAGTACTGAGTTATCCATGTTAGAATATGTGTGTCTTCAAGCATACAATTTTACATAATGTCACAAATCAGTCTGTATACATAGAGCGGTATTGTTGCATGAAGCATCGAATACAGTGAACCTATCAAATGAAGTTGATCCACAACCATATATCTAATTTCTCTATGATAATGCTGACTATAATGTTGCAACTTTAGATGGCCATAATACATGCTATTCAATGGGAGGAATCAAGTGTACTAGCAGATCTAGTTCATGTGGAACACCCATTCCTAAAACTAACAGAATTGACACTACAGCTCTAGCAACAGGAGTAGATTTATGAGCATCAAGTATTGTAAAAACTCATCGTACAAGAAATCAGCTGTAATACCTGTACCAATTGTCAACCTTCCTACTACCAACCCCTCTACAATATACACTTGCCACTTGAATGCAATAGAAGAAGGTGAAAAGCATGGACAGTCTGTAGTCATAGTAACCTTTTTGACCAACCACTTTACTCTAAAGCTTGTGAAATGGTAATTGCTGCTGGTTCTAGTAGCCCTCTTTCACGGGTCACCATTTGTCTTGGAGGATTTCATTTTTTGATGTCATCTCTAGAAGCTATTGGGGACATAATGACTGCAAGTGGCCTTGAAGAACTATGGGAGACAGTTTATGCAAAGAACAATGTCGTTCATATAATGACTAGACATGCTTATGCAAGGAGTCTGTGAGCTCATTTCCTTGCCCAACTTGCACTAGCAGTACAGTTGTTGGAGTTATCTTTGGCTGATGAAACTATTAAAAAAGATTTACAAACCTGCTACAGTGAAACTCTGGAGTTAACAGAAAACTCAAGTATTGTAGAGGCATCACAAATCAACTTGAGATGAGTCTTCAATGTACTGAATCACGTGGCAGAACCGAAAAGCTCTGAGTAGAATATTTTAGATGTTTTAGTATTATGAAACTCTACATAAGCGGAGCGATGTGGTAATTGGGATCTTCATCTTTACAGTGTGAAACTCATGTTCCTTACTTGCATGCAGCAGGACATCTGAATTATGCAAAGTCTGCTCAGATGTATCCACAGCAAATGCATAAGCTGGAAACAATTGTGAAGCCAGAGGAGTCTGAAAAGTTTACAGTACAAGGATTTTTCACAATTTGAAGATCTGACAAGTTCTGGTCAGGGATCTGGACAGATATGGCAATTGAGCAAGTCCTCGTGTGTTCCATCAAAACATCTGGAGGTCTCTCTAGTGGACGTGGAAATGAAACCTTCAGTTTTTACAAAGTGGGTTAGGTCAATGCCTGCATCTACTAGTATCATCAATGCTTTCGAGTCACATCAGACGTGTGACCTTACTGACATGAATACCTTCAAGGATGGGCTTGCTATACACAACCCACTCAATTTATTGTGGTCCATGAAGAGGTGAACTGAGATAATGTAACTGGTTTCAAACGGTCATTCTTTAATTCCCAACCACAATCAATAGGGTCAAGAGCATTCCCCAGCCAATGTTGCACTTGATGGAGTGTATGATAAGTATGTTGACCTGCTGCTACTGATGTTGGGGGGAAGTCTAGCTAGATCGAATCCGACATGAACAGACTATTTAGCAATCGTCCTTACATATGTTAAGTGCCTCTGTTTATCAAGATTACCCTCTGGCTTTACTCAATACATGACTAAAAGAAATGCTTCTCCAGCATTATAGAAGGTTTGCATTTTCTGACATATTGCAGAATCTGTTTGTAATGTTTTGTGAGGAAGCTGTTTCACCTTGCGATACACAGTACAGGCTGTATTGCATGCCATTACTGCATGCAGGAAGAGCAAGCTACCAGTCATGTCACCCATTTCACTTTTGATTCTTTTAATGCTGAATATTTCAAGTGGATGTTCTCTCTCTGCAGCGTATATAATTTTGATATTAGGCTGAGGTTTGGCAAGAGCAATTAAGAGGGCAAGATCAGTGTCTTTCCCCATAATAACTGATTCCTGTCCCGAATGTCCGATGTCAATAGCTGTTGTTGCTGCTAATCTGTCAACATCTGTAGAGAGTCACACAAAAGTCTCAGTATCTCAGCGGAATGCATGGAGAATGCAAAAAACAAGGCGGGATTAATCAAATTTCTCTCCACACATCTTAAAGCTGCTGGTTGTAGGTTTGTGAAGCCCTTGCTTCGAGCTCTGATCGCAATAGCTGTAAAGCTGGCCAGCAAGTATTTCAATACCGCACTGTTTCCCCCTCTTACATATTGTCAGATTTAATTTTGTTATGTAAAAAGGAGAAACCATTCTGCATTTCTTTGTTATTAAGCTTGTAAATAAACTTCTGTTTTGTTTGAGTTTCTTTCGATATTCTTATCCCAAGTTTCAATTGTTGGTGTTGAATTCTCTTTGTTTATTATAATAAAGAACCTGAGCAGATCTCGGTCCGTAACAGTGACCCAGGAAGGATGGGAATTAAACTATTCCCTGGTGTCTTCTGGCCTTATTAACTCCCGTCTGGTGACTTGTCCTGTGGTCAGGTGTTCTTGAACACCTGCTTGAGAAGAGGCCTAAAACTGGGGTCACACATTCACGTATCATGACAGCGCATGCCCACATATGTGGAACATGGGCATCTGCGCAGTGAAATGGCTTTGAACAGCTGGTAACGTGACAGGCCAATGGGTGTAAAGCCAGCGCCTTATAGTGCGCCGGCGGCGCACTATACTAGCATGGCATGACACCTACTGGAACTGGCCTGATGAACTCCTGTACAACACCTAGATAGTGAGTGGCAAAGCACGAAACACTGACGTGCGTATACTGTGAGTGTAACGTTCTATGTTGCTGACTTACGTCAACTTCACGTTGGCTCCACGCATAACAGTGTGGGACCGTAGGATACAAATGGGCCAGCCTGTACACAGTTCCATGTACGAGTTTTGTTCTTTTGATATTTCAATAATTTCTAACAGAGAGAGAGAGTCAAATGTAAAACCACCAGGTATTAGAGCTCCTTTTTTTTCTTAGATGTATTTTTGTGGTTTGTGTTGATAAATTTTGCTTTTGACTTCTGTGAATATTTTTCATTTCATATGTCTAGACTTTGATGTTTGTGAGCTACTTTCAAAATGAATACAAACAATTTCTTTATTTAAAATGATTTCTTGTATTGGGATAGTTTTGGATGTTTTATATGTCATTGGTATTTATTCAGTTCATTGAATAACAAAAATACTTCAAGGAGTACCAGATATAAAATAACCAGAATTTTCATTGCTCAGTTTATTTTGTAAAATACTACATAATTATAAAGATATGGAGACGGGAACAACTACTGACTCGAGTGCACTGCTCTGACTTATTATCCCAGGCTAGAGCGTTGCCACGTCATACAGGGTTGTAAATGTGCGAGGCAGTTGCCCCATAGGCTCCCTCACCACACATAGGCCCACATGGTATGTGGCAGGAACAGGGGAGGGGCACTATACCACACTGTTGTGCCCAGCTCCTACCTGGTCACGGCGAAGTGGGTACCATTATGAACATCTGGAGCTACGTCAAGTGACATTTAGCGTGACCACCCACGACTTGTTTTAACATTTCAAATTACGAGTGGCTCACGGTGCTCACTTGGTTGGTGCAAAGTGGCCGCCTGACCCGTCGCCACATGCCTACGATCTTATGTAGAATAAAAGGAACATTTACGGTATGCTGACGTAAGCTGTTGCAAACTACCAATTTCTGCTTGTGTGTGGTGTGTGCGTTGATTCGTGAATGTGTGACCTTGGCTTTATGATTAACTCCTCAAGTTAATCATCAGGCCTCTTCTCAAGCAGGTGTTCAAGAACATACGACCACCAGATGAGTCGCCAGACGGGAGTTAATGAGGCCAGAAGTCACCAGAGAATAGTTTAATTTCCATCCTTCCTGGGTATCCAATAGTGACTTACTGCCTCACCTACAAACGCTTTGTATATATACTCTTGTAAGACATCCTAAGTCATATTTTACCAGTGATCAGGAGCACAGAAGAAGTGCTTGAAATATATGGTGGTAATGTTCCAAATAGTATTTAATGGGCAATTTATCTTCATATACACACACATATATACATACAAACCCACACATACACACACACACACACACACACATCTATATATATATATATATATATATAGATATATCTATATATATATATATATAATATATATATATATATATATATATAAATCTCTCCCAAACGTGTCCTTCCCCCCGAACGTAGCTGATTGATGCCAGTACGCACTCAATCATGTCCACTCCATCACCTTATGCCCAAACGTGTCCAGTTCACGCTAAGCCATTTTTACATCATAATACGCATAAACGTTTCTCTTTAATAACCAACGCCCAAATGTGTCTGTCTCAGAATTTAGCAAGGAAATAACATTTTTAATTCAATACACTGCTCCTCAAAATGCCCACACGTCTAGTAATTTACAATAAATGTGTTTTTTTAATTCAGTGCACTGCCCCTAAAAATGCTGGCGGGTACCGGCAGATGGTTCAGACTTGTTTTGATTGGGCAACACAAATCACAAGAAGGGTTTTGTTGGGGTTTATATTGCTCTATTTTTTTCTTTTGGAATGTATGTTTTTAAGTTGTTTTTGTTGATTTTCCTTTTTTTTAACATGTCATTGTGGGTCAATCATTTCCTTCATGATTCTTGAATACCCCTAGGTATTTCAGAAATGTGCCGTCTAGCACCGTAGATTGTGTTAAATGTGTCATCTAGTGCCGTAGACTATGCACAATGTGCCATCTAGCACCATAGGCTGCGTCAAATGTGCAGTCTAGCGCCGTAGGCAGTGTCAGTGGGTTAAAGTTATTTCAGGTTTAGGGGTAGAGATCATTTAACAGTGATTAGTACATTCGGACAGAAAATTGTTAACATATTTAAAATATGACAGCTAGTGCCGTAGGATGTGTCAAATGTGCCATCTAGCGCCATAGTCTGAGTCAAATACACCAGCTAGCACCGAAGGCTGTATTAAATGTGCCAGCTAGTGCCATAGGCTGTGTCATTGGTTTAGAGGTATTACAGGTTTAGGGCCAGATATCATTCAACAGTGATTAGTATAGTCCGACAGACAATTATCAACATATTTAGAATACACCATCTAGCGTCGTAGGCTAAGTCAAATGTGCCAGCTAGTGCCGTAGGCTGTGTCCAATGTGCCTTTTAGTGCTGTAGGCTGTGTTATTGGGTTAGAGTTATTGCAGGGATATTGTTTGAGTTCATTCCATAGCGATAAGCCTATTCAGACTAGTACCAATGTTCGAACAGAAAGTTATTAACCGATTTTTTTGGTTTTGGTATATCACTTAGTAACGTACACATTTATATTTTTCTTACTGTGATGTGCCAAGATTATGCAACTGAAGGAATGGAAAATAATCATATGATTCAATTATCTATAAAGTTCTCCTAATTTGATGTCTGTTGATTTGGAAACAATAACCAGTTACCTTATATTTAACGGTGTATAAAATTCCTCCGCTAAAGCATTGAGATCTGTCCTAATAACTTGTTCCTTTCTCTAGAATCCACTCGTAAACACTGCGGTTCCTCTGTCCATTGCAGGATTCGTTCGAAATTCTACTAATTTCCCGTCCGTCGAGTAGTCATTTACTTCCGTCTCCCCTTGTTTTTCTCCGAACAATTCCTCTGAATAAACAGACTGCAAGTTGAAATAGTTGATCATTCCTTGACTGAAGAAACCGTGTTGCAGGTGGTTATCATTGATTTCCTATCAAGACGTGGAGAACACTACCTCTCCATACTATGCTGCTCTTTACAGAAAAAGATTTGGAAAAGTTCCTTCTTGCAGTATACAACCAAAACGAATCTATTTGCAAGTAAACAAAAAGCATTCTGAATTACTATAATAACTTAAGTCACTGGTAGCAGATTTTAAATTGTTGGATTGTTGTCTCATTGAATTTAAAATTAAAAAGTAAGGAAATATTTCCCAAACTTACATATTACTAAGATCTAGCTATTTAAAATTACTGTCCAATTCTAAATAAAAGGAGGGTGCATCGTGCACACTAACGTTGTTAATGGATTTCTTAGTTCCGTCTGCATGATATTGTGCAATAAAGTTCCAATTTCAGACATTCGATTTTCAACTTGCCGTCTGTTTGTTTATCCAGAGGAGTTGTTCATAAAAAAAAAAAAAAAAAAAAAAAAAAAACTAACGGACGGGGAATTAGTGGAATTTCAAACGAATCGTGCAATGGAGAAAGGAACCGCTTGTGTTTACGAGTGGATTCTGGAGAAATGGACAGGTTATTAGCTAACCTCTTACGCCGAAGGGGTATAATAAAAATCGTCTCCTGTATGCCGAGGGGGTCTCGGAGTGAGTGCCGAAGCGGAAAAAATATTTTTTTCAAAAAATCACAGCGCGCTTAGTTTTCAAGATTAAGAGTTAATTTTTGGCTTCTTTTTTGTCATTGCCTGAAGTTTAGTATGAAGCCATCAGAAATGAAAATAAATATCATTATCATATATAAATAATGCGATATATGATAGCGCGAAAACAAAATTTCATATATAATTGTATTCAGATCGTGCTGTGAGCAACAATGGTTAAGGCTAACAAGTTAATTTTTTTCGTTGTATTGTACGTTAAATTGCGATCATTTTGGTATATAACACATTGTAAAACGATCAGAGCAACACAGAGAAAATGTTATCACAAAATGATGCATGAATTCGTAACGCGCAGACGTAAAAAAATGTTTTTTCAAAAATTCACCATAAATCTAAATATTGTTCTAGAGACTTTCAATTTGTTTCAAAATTAAGATAAATAATTGAATATTACTATACTGTAAGAGTTTTAGCTTACAATTGCCGTTTTATGACCATTTTGGACGAGTTAAAGTTGACCAAATGTCGAATTTTTTTTATATATTTTTTATATGCAAATATTTAAAACATGAGAATAGCTACAACCTTCAATTATTTTTTGTTGTATTCTACTCTATGAAACGCCTAATATGAAACGGAGCAAATATTACGAGAATGCGACATACGCATTTCGGAGATTTGCGGAGGAGAATCCGCGTGCGGAGGGAAGGAAAGTTTTTTTTTTAAATTCACCATAAATCTAAATATTGTGCTAGAGACTTAAAATTTGTTTCAAAAT
This sequence comes from Macrobrachium nipponense, assembly GCF_015104395.2. Lineage (NCBI taxonomy): Eukaryota > Metazoa > Arthropoda > Malacostraca > Decapoda > Palaemonidae > Macrobrachium > Macrobrachium nipponense. Next base: position 52,901,384 of record NC_087205.1, read on the forward strand.
GAAGATAAATGGCTGAATATTACTAGACTGTAAGAGTTTTAGCTTACAATTGCGTGTTTCCACTATTTTGGTAGAGTCAAAGTTGACCGAACGTGGTTTTTTTCTATTTATCGTGATTTATATGCAAATATTTCGAAAATGAGAAAAGCTACAACCTTCAATTATTTATTGTGGTATTCTAAATGGAATTGCGCACATTTTCATATATAAAACTTTTTGTAACGGTTAATTTAAAATGGTGCAAACATTACGACAATCGGACGAAAAAATTTCTGATTTTTTTCGGAAGAGTTACTGCGCGGACGTAAGGAAAAAGTTTTTTTTTCATAAATTCACCATAAATCGAAATATTGTGCTAGAGACTTTCAATTCGTTGCAAAATGAAGATAAATGATTGAATATTACTAGAATATAAGAGTTTTAGCTTACAATTGCGTTTTTCGACCATTTCGGTAGAGTCAAAGTTGACCAAAGGTTGAAATTTTGGCACTTACCGTTATTTACATGAAAATATTCCGAAACTGTTAAAAGCTACAACCATGGATTGTTTTTAGTTGTATTGTGCATGAAATTGTGCACATTTCCATATAAAAAACTTTATGTAACGGCTAATTTAAAATGGTGGAAACATTACGACAATCACACAAAAAAATTTATCGGAAGAGTTACCGCGCGAACGTAAGGAAAAAGTTTTTTTTTCATAAATTCACCATAAATCGAAATATTGTGCTAGAGACTTCCAATTTGTTGCAAAATGAGGGTAAATGATTGTATATTACTAGAATATAAGAGTTATAGCTTACAATTGCGTTTTTCGACCATTTCGTTAGAGTCAAAGTTGACCGAAGGTTGAAATTTTGGCCCTTATCATTATTTATATGAAAATATTTCAAAACTGATAAAAGCTACAATCATGAGTATTTTTTTTTTTTTTGTATTCTACATCAAATTGCACACATTTCCATATATATTATACTCCATGTAACGGCTAATTTAGAATGGTGCAAAAATTATGTTAAAGTGACTAAATAATTTCTGAGATGTGTCACTGATACTTTTTAGTGCGATAAGAAAGAAATTCGCGCTTGCGCGCCTGCGTAACGATTGTAAACAAAACAACGCCTTGATCCGTGAGCTCCCAGCATCCCCCAAGGCGCGTGATTCAAAAGTTTTCGCCTGGTAGGCCTATAACTATTTTTCCTCGAATTTTTAAAAAAACTTTTTTATTGACGTTTAATACGTCCAATCGGCACCCGATAGACAATTTATGTCGACGTTTAATACGTCCAATTGGCGTAAGAGGGTTAGGACAGATCAATGCTCTAGCAGAACATTAGACACTGTTAAAGTTAATGTAGCCGATTATTGTTTCCAAATCAACAGACATCAAATTAGGAGACGCTCTTTATAGATAATTGAATCAAATGATTATTTTCCACTCATTCAGCTGTATAATTTTGGCCAACCATAGTAGGAAAAATATGTATACTTTACTAAATTATATACCAAAACCAAAAAAATAGGTTAACTTTCTCTTCTAACATACTAGTCCGAATAGGCTTATCACTACGGCTCTAGCTGGCACATTTGACAGCCTACGGCACTAGCTGGTGTATTTGACTTTGACTACGGCGCTAGATGGCACATTTGATGTCAACCTATGGCGCTAGCTGGCATATTTTAAATATGTTAATCATTTTCTGTCCGAATTTACTAATCTCTAGCCCTAAACCTGCAAGAACTCTAACCCAATGAATGACACAGCCTACGGTGCTAGACAGCACATTTCTGAAATACCTAGGGGTATTCAAGAATCATAAAGGAAATGATTGACCCCCAATGACATTTTACAAAATGGACAATCAACGAAAACAACTTAAAAACATACATTCCAAAAGAAACAAAAAATAGAGCAACATGAACACAAACAAAACCATTTTAGTGATTCCTGTTGCCCAATTAAAAGAAGTCTGAACCTGCCAGCATTTTCAGGGACAGTGCATTGAACTAAAAAACAGCTATTTTCTTGCTAGATTCTGAGACAGACACGTTTGGGCGTATTATGACGTAAAAATGGGCTGGTGTGTTTTGGTGATGAGTGGACACGATTGAGTGCGTACTGGCATCAATTGGACACGTTTGGAGAGAGAGAGAGAGAGAGAGAGAGAGAGAGAGAGAGAGAGAGAGAGAGAGAGAGAGAGGAATTGGCTTATCATGCGGTAAGAGAAATATACTTAAAACATTCACGTGATTGTAAATAATTCCAGTATACTCAGAACTAAAACTTTAAAGAATAGTAACAACTAGAAGAGTTCGGATGTTAAGATTTCGATGTCAACACCTCTAAGACAAGAAGAGGATTATTTTTTTTGTCTTTTGTTTTACAGTTATTTATTTATTTTTTATCTGACACGCTAAATCAGGTAATCCTGTAATAAGCTGCCAGATTGTTCGCTCGAATCTTCACTGAGCGATCTTGAAGATCTGATGGCCGACATGAGTGCCTCTCTCACGGGCCATTTTCGTTTGGTTCGACTTTAACTGAACGAAAAAATGAATATATTCTAAGAAGGATAACTCCATACGGATTTGTCCTAGGGAAGTCATTTTGGTCTTTTTATAGAGAGAGATTAAAATTATGCAGAAAGTTTATTTCTGTCAAAATTATGATAAACCACTTAGTTTTCCCGTAACAGTAATGGGGATATTCCTCTGAGTCGATAAAAGACTAATTCTTTAAATAAAGGCCCATAATTTCACACTGATTCATTTAGTATATAGTACTGGAAAAATTTACGGGAATAGCTTCTACAAGTATAATACAATAAGAAATGAGGCATATTTGAATTACCAGATGTAAATTTTACCCTTCAGAAGCAACACATTAGAAAATGTAGAAAATCCGAGGTGCTCGCCATTTTGTGGCCAAAACTCGAAAACCCGCCACGGGATTTTTTGGGACTTATGGATGAAGATACCACAGGTCGCCTCTACATATCCCTAAAGTTTCAGTTTGTCAATCTAAATTCTGAGGTTGGAGCTAAATAATAGCTAATTATGCTGTACTATTTCTACTTGATGTCATTAAAACAAGCAATTTTTTTTCTTTTTACACTTTATACAGCGCGTTCTGCTTCAGGTGATCATAATTTAAGGAAGTGGTCTGACAGGTCTCCATCCTTTGAACAGCTTCTCTCTTGAAAAGCAAAAGGTGAACTGAAGACGTGTAGGTAACTTTCTTTCCTCACATCGAGACCACTGGACTTACCTTGGCGGCCACACCCGCACCCCCTTCTCTCTCTCTCTCTCTCTCTCTCTCTCTCTCTCTCTCTCTCTCTTAAATTCGATTATCTCTAACTCTCGATGAACGTGAAGTATACACTGCTTTAACACATAGTAGACATTACGCGATCTTGGTCAGCTTGGCCACTAACATCTTACTAACACATATGTGACGTGCAAATGTTAAAAATAAATCATATATTTCATTTTGAGCCACTTAATTAAGAACCTTACACACACACACACACATACACACACACGCACACACAATGCATTATATCATACTGTTAATGTTTTGGTTTCAACAAACTGTTCCTCTTTTCTCGTGATTACTTAGAAAATTCTTTTTTTTCCTTTTCAGAGTAATCTTTGGCCATTAGCAAACAGCAACATAACAGCCCACGACTCGTATACTTGCATGAGCTTTCCTGGCTCGAAGCCGTTTCCTTCGCAGAGAGTGAACCACACTTACATCGGTGAGAAGTCTTACATGAAAATGTTCGAGAGAATTTCAGCTGCAGAATGCCCAGTAATGTGTCGGCCATCGGAACACCCCGACTGGTCATACTGTTGAACAACATTTTGTTTGTTGTTTGTTTTGTCATACCAGAAAAGAACTGGGTGTAGTCCAAAACAAAGTCGACCAAAGTGTGTTGATTCTCATTATGAGGCAGGATAAAAAAAATACATATTGGCCATGGCCACATGTAATAATGTTTAGTTGACACTGCTTTGTAATAAATAATGATTTTGGGTGTTTGCACACTTACTCAAAGTAGATCTATACAAAATTACATAAGACGAATATTTTGTCCACAGATAGCAACACTTGAAAAGGTGAGTGGACGACGCATGATTAATAAAAATAGACGACCTCATCAATTTGAGCGAGATATACCACGGAGCGCACCGCATGCCTTTCCTTCTCTTTCTATGCTAAGATCTAAGAAATATCAGATGTAGTGCTCAACCAAATTTGAGACTGTTTACGCAGTGAATACTCAGAGAAAAAGAGATCCATTTGTAGTTTTGTGTGGTGTTTCTATAATTTTCTTATACCACTCTTGCGATTGACTCAAAAGTGTTAGGATGATCATTTGGTGCTGATATATTTGACATGAATCTGAAACCTTTGTGTGCGCTCTGTGCACGATGTTCCTCTTCAAGTTTGGATTTGAAGCAAGAAATGCTTTTCGTTTATTCACAATAATTTGTTCACTGATATCATACCTATATCACATATATACATAGTTTATTATTTGTATTTTTACTTACTCCAAATATATACCTTATTTTATTAAATTGATTTCTCCTGCCCTTCTTGACGTTTGTTGGCAACATATTCAACTAAATAATAACGACGACATCACTGCAGAGTTAAAAACAAGACTTTTGTCTACATAGCTGCAAAGACTACATATTACAAGTTCCACGAATAGCAATAAGATCTTTCATTTTTCCATTACCTGTGAACCAAATCTAAGGTATAGCTACGTCTGTACCAACAAATGTAGCTCACAGTTATGTCATCTACAAAGCTTTTCAGCCATACTGATCGTTAACATCACTATTCAGTGTATATAATTTTGTTCTTCTTTATTCTTTAATGATCATTCAACAATAGCTATTTTGTTCTTTAACGATCATTCAGTAATTGTTACAATAATTGCATTATACTCTAAACTTTTTCATGAACATTTTTCTACCTGCAACTGGAATTACTATATAACAGCGTCAGCCATGATAGGAGGATATTCTATGCATCCAGAAACCCACCCACACACACGCGCTCGCACACACACACACACACACTATATATTTATATATATATATATATATTATATATATATATATATATATAGATATAATATATATATACTAATATTATATATATAATAATATATATATATACATACAATAAACTGTAAACCCCTTAATCCCACCTCCTTGTCAAATTGGGGACTAGGGGACCCGCTGCAAGGATTGAATGCTCCATGGTGCCTACCATCCCTGCAGCGGGTTCAAATGAATAATGGGACCTTTATTCCTTTCGTTCCTCCTACAAATTTTCCGATTTCCCTCTTCTTCATTTGTTGATGATCTAAGTATGGCTTTAATTAGGCTAATTGGCGTACTTTGAACATGACACATATGTGTTTCTCTTTTTCACATTTGGATTAGTAAGCATGGATATTACTGCATTCGTCAAAACTTAGATGAATGGGAAACGGGATCATGGTTGAAAAGGGGTTTGCAATCGAAGCTTTTTTTTTTTTTTTTTTTTTTTTTTTTTTTAATGGTTTTGACTATTTTTGACAGAAATGTTCTCAACGGCTGGCTCGCAGGAATCCAAGGGGACCAAGCTTCTGGGGGTATGCCTCTTGGCTAGCCTCTCGTTGTCAGCCCATTACTACTGATAAAGGGAGGATGATTCCTTGTCCACGGGGTCTCAGTCCTTACAGGAGGGTTTAGATTACAGCTATGGCTCTATATCTGTTTTGGTGCTATCCCCTTTGGTTAGGTTATGGATTGGGCCGTTGGGGAAGTCAACTCTCACTGTGTCACTGTTGGAGAATGTGAATTTCCTGAACAATCTATGGTACTCTCTTCATATTCTCAAACAGTTGTTTACATTTTTTAAAAATTTTATGTTGTATGGATCAGTTATAGATGTCTCCCTTCTCCCGGATCTGCTGACTCCAGGGTGTTGACACTGGTGGTATATTTGTACATGATAATATAAATGTTTTGTATTGTTCAAACAGTGGCATGAATTGGATTAAAAAATTCTAGCTTATCAAGCTGAAAAAATATGTGGACCAGTAAGAAAAGTAAAGTTCAAATTGGCATCTAATGAGCAGTTATTTGCATGATACATGATATATGACTCAGCTAAGTCTACTAAGAGTGTGCATGAATTGGCAAAGAGAGGAGACATTGAAGGGTACGTTGATCTCTCATGGCACTGCAACGCCCCTTCCTGTCGTACGATGAAGTCGTGAGTGGCTGTATGAAGATTCTTCCATTTCGACATCGTAGAAAGTTTCCATTATATGCTAAAGTGTTTATATCTGCTACCAACTATGTACCACTGTTAGCTGCCACTAGTAGCTGCCGATAGCTGCCACTAGTAGCTGCCGTTAGCTGCCACTAGTAGCTGCCGTTAGCTGCCACTAGTAGCTGCCGTTAGCTGCCACCAAATATAAGTAGGACCTGGACACACGCAGGCCTCGGTGTGTACTTTTGATCCGCTGACGTGAATAGCGTTTGGTTAGGAGAGGTTCACAGAGCCACCACCCCCCCCCCCTTTTTCCCCTCCACCCTCCTCTCTCTCTTCTCTCTCTCTCTCTCTATCTCTTCTTCTCTCCTCTCTCTCTCTCTCTCTCGTCTACTCTCTCTCTCTAGGCAGAGATATTCTGAACCCTTTCTTCATGTTACTCAAGTTGATTGAGGGCATGTCTTGGAAACACATATTCTTCTAAAAACGTTACATCGTGAGATAGGTTTTGCAGAGAAGAATTGGATGTCTATGACAGACGAAGGAGAAAGAGGAAGTGATCTCTTACAGATTGATTTGCAAAGCGATAGGTTAGCAAACCTAACGAAAGATACATGTGTACGAACGAACACCTCTTTTTAGGTTAAGACACATTCACCATTTAAGTTCTCATGAGAGCCAAAGTAGGTTCCCATGCAAGGAGGCTGACGTTCGTTCTATTTATGCTTAGCTAGCCTCCACAGCTCACACGCATCCTGTGACTGTGGTTTTCGGCATACTTTCCGGGTTAACCCCTGACCTGATTAAGTGCTTTGCGTTTCTTCTAAGGAATGTCCTACATTACTTTTATCATGTGATTTGGATACCACGAGTCTAGGACAATTAGCCCCGTGGACAATTAACCCCCGAGGACAACTACCCCCTAGGACAACTACCCCCCCCCCCCCCAATGGTTAACAATGGTTAACAGACTAGACTTACTTAAAGTGATGTACTCTCATTGTATACAAAAACATTTTTCCTCAAACTGTCTTTGCTCTCTAAATTACTCTTAAGTACAATTAAATAGTTTCTGAAATTGTTTATAAACTAAAATTTTCTTAAATGGTTTCAAGAAGAGTTTCTTTATTTATGTTCTTGGCACGTATTTCTTTTCTTGACATTTAGTGAAACAACCAAGATCCCCTAAGCAACATGGAATTTATCAGAAGTTCTAGAGGAAAAGACAGACTAGTGCTTGATGGATATATATAAGTTAAGCAGAGAGACTTGGCAAATGGTGTTGTCTTTTGAGTGTGAAGATAGAAGAAACAAAGCCAGTTGCAAAGTTAAGGTAAAAGTTCATATTCAACGAAGGGAAGTTATTGGTACTCTTCATAATCACACCCATGCGCCATCTACAGCGAAAATTGAAGCTGCAAAAACTATCCAAAGATGAGCACATGCGAGCCATCAATTCAGAAGAAACAGCGCAGCAAATACTTTCTGAGGCTTGTGGAACCATTGGTGAAGAAACGGGAGCAAACCTACCACCAATTCATCATTTGAGACGTATTATTAGACGCCATCGACCAGAGTCAAAGTAATAGGGTCTGCTCAGCTCGGCAGTGGGGGCGAAGCTAATACTGTGACGTCAGAAGAGTAACACTACTCGTGCTTCTCCATTGAATTACTTAAAGAAGCTATAGTTTTTATACATTTAATCCATATCGCATGGTTTTTTTGTGTGTAAAATCTGATAAAACCTGTAAAGAGGTAACATGCTTGATGTTTTTTAATAACCATTCAAAGTATATAGGGTCTGCTCAACTCGGCAGTGGGGGCGGAGCTAATACTGTGACGTCACAAGAGTAACACTCCAGTGTTTCTCCACTGAATTACTTAAAGAACCCTTAGTTTTTATACATATAATCCATGTCGCGTGGTGTTTTTCATAAAATCTTGATAAAATCTGCAGAGGTCACATGTTTGATTTTTTAATACCCATTCTCTCATTTAGTCACCAAACCTTGTTTTATTGCACAAAATATACCAGTTTGAACACACAGCTACTCCAGCTTTCTTCATATGTTTATTCTTTACTAATTTATTTAATTACCTATATACTAGTTTGCTGTATTCTCTTCAAGTCCATTTCTTTTAACAAGACAACTCTCTCTCTCTCTCTCTCTCTCTCTCTCTCTCTCTCTCTCTCTCTCTCTCTCTCTCTTTCAGGTAGTAATATTATCAAGATTTTAAATAATTCTTAACAAATGTATTTAGCTCTGTCACTGTGTTCATACCTCACTTTGAAAAGCAACTTTTTTTTATGATAAAGGTTAAAATGATAGATTAATTAAATTTTCCAAATCTTATTGTGAATACTTATTGTTATGCAATAAATACAAAGAAAATGTGGTACAGGCAGTGTAAAAAATGGCAGTTGCATTTACACGACTTGGCCACAAAAAAGAAAACAATATCAAAAGTAAAAGAATTACATATACGATATAAGGTATCAAAGGAATAAATGATGAAGAAAATGATACAGGGAACACATTTCCAGCAAATTTCTCAATAGCACTTCATATCACATAAATATACTTCCGAACACATAAGTTTACATATAACACAAACTGTATACATAAAGGTATTAATTATGCATGCCCCAAACGATTATAATATTGTCGAAAAAAGTACAAAAAGTCATTCGTCAGTCTGGCTGGATGTATCTGATGACGTTTCACAAGGGGCGGGGCTAGATTTCAGATCTCCCACGAACGCTTAATTTTTTATAATTTTTGCGTGGGTAGATAATATTTTCTGTGCGCGATTATGGGTTTGAAAATAATTGTAATTGTAATGTGTCATATACCAATTGAAAGTGCATTCTTTGTACTTTTACATGGTATATGGCAAAACGTAATAAGATGAATAATTATGTAAGAAAAATGTGGTAAATATTTACATAAAATTTAAAAATTTTGGTCCGTCTTTGACCTAGAATTCCTCGAAAATTTTTGAGAACACCTATCAATTTTATTTATGCATTATATAGTAAATTTTATCAGCTTTCTAATCCATTTTTCAGTTTCTTTCTAACATCATCACTTAGTCAGATACGCTACGAAACGTGAATGTATGTAGGGTGACGGATGAAGTAATTGCACATTTTTGTGTGCGTAGATAATTTTAATTTTTTCTGTGCGCGCTTGTGGGTTTGAAAGTAATCGTAATTGTAATGCGCTATAGATCATTTGAAAGAGCATTCTTTGGACTTTAACGTAGTATACAGCAACATGCAATAAAAGGAAAATTTATATAAAAAAACGCCATCGCAAAAATAGTTATATGAAAATGTTATCGTAAATATAGTTTCATAAAGATATGGTCCTTTTGTAACTGATGACGTTTCACAAGGGGCGGGGATAGGTTTTAGTACCGCCTCGTGAGCAGACCCTGTATATTTTGACTGCCATCACGACGTTTATCTCGCTCTCGGCCATTGCCTTTAAACGCCCAAGAACTTGTTTTAACAGATGAGCATACCAAAACCTAAGATGGCCAAGATTTTAGGCTTTTCGACTCTGGGCACGTTGATAAACGAATTTTGATCTTCGGAACACAGAAAAACTTGGATTACCTATGTCAAGCGTCTCATTGGTCGCTAGATGGAACGTTCAAAACAGTGCCTCGGATATTTTTTACAATTATACACGATTCATGCTTTGATAAATAATCGTTCAGTTCTTTTAATATATGCTCTTTTACCAGATAAAAGCCAAACAACTTACTCAAACCTACTGGGGCAGTTAAAACTACTGAAAAAACATAATTTAGCCCCAAAGACTATCATGGTTGACTTTGAAAAGGGTATGATTAATAGCTTACAACTGGCTTTTCTACAATCCGAAATAAAGGGGTGCTTTTTTCACCTTTGTCAAAGCGTATATAGAAAAGTTCAATCTTATGGATTTCAGCAGCAATACCTAGAGGATAAAGAGTTTTCCATCGCAATGAAAATGATAGCAGTTTTAGCTTTGGTCGCCCTGTGCTGTCGAAAAATAATTCGAAATTCTATGAGAATTCTTCCCCCCTGAAACATATCCATTGCAAAACTACTTTGAAGACACGTACTTAGGACGTCCATGTCGAAGAGGAAGAAGGCGCCAACCATTGTTTGAAATAGAGTTGTGGAGTATGTACAACAGAATGGCAGATGAACTTCCTAGAACAAATAATGCAGTAGAAGGGTGGCACAGGAGTTTCTGAGCGAATGTTGGTTGTTGTCATCCAAATATTTGGAAGTTTTTAACATGCATTAAAAGAGAACATTCATTACAACAAATACACATAGTTCAATCTTTTGCTGGTTTTCCTGGACAGCCATCTCGAAAGAAATATTTAGTTGCTGCAAACCGCATTATTTCAGTCACTAAAATTTATGGAAATAGAGATGTGGTACAATATTTACGAAGTATTGCGTATAATCTGCATTTTTAAACTATTTCTTTTTACTTTTCGTTTTAACCCTCTTACGCCGAAGCCCTAAAAATCAAAACGTCTCCCGTATGCCGGGCCCGGTTTGGAGTGAGCGCGGAAGTGGAAAAAATAATTTTTTCAAAAAATCACAGCGCGCGTAGTTTTGAAGATTAAGAGTTCATTTTTGGCTCCTTTTTTTGTCATTGCCTGAAGTTTAGAATGCAACCATCAGAAATGAAAAATAATATCATTATCATATGTAAATAATGCGATATATGGTAGCGAAAAAAAAAATTCATACATAATTGTATTCAAATCATGCTGTGCAGAAAACGGTCAAAGCTAACCAGTTACTTTTTTTTGCGTTGTATTGTACACTAAATTGCGATCATTTTGATATATAATACATAGTAAAACAATAAAAGCAACACCGGAAAAATATTATCACAAAATGATGTACGAATTCGTAACGCGCGGACGTAAAAAAATATTTTTTTCAAAAATTCACCGTAAATCACAATATTGTTCTAGAGACTTCCAATTTGTTTCAAAATTAAGACAAATAATTGAATATTATGATACTGCAAGAGTTTTAGATTAAAATTGCAGATTTTGACCATTTCGGACGAGTTAAAGTTGACCGAATGTCGAAATTTTTATATATATTTTTTTTTATATGCACATATTTCGGAAATGGAAACAGCTACAACCTTTAATTATTTTTTGTTGTATTCTTCATGAATTTGCGCACATTTTTTATATATGAAACTCTATAAAACGGCTAATATGAAAAGGAGCAAATATTAGGATAATGCGATCTACGCATTTCGGAGATTTTCGGCCGCGAAGCGGCGCGCGGAGGGAAGAAAGATATGTTTTTCAGAAATTCACCATAAATCACAATATTGTTCTAGAGACTTCAAATTTGTTTCAAAATGAAGATAAATAAATGAATATTACTAAGCCGTAAGAGATTTAGCTTACAATTACGTTTTTCGATCATTTCGATTGCGTCAAAGTTGACCGTATGTAGTATTTTTTCCAATTATCGTAATTTATATGCATATATTTCAGAAATGAGAAAAGCTACAACCTTTAATTATTTTTTGTTGTATTTTTCATGAATTTACGCACATTTTGATATATGAAACTCTATAAAACGGCTAATATGAAAAGGAGCAAATATTAGGATAATGCGATCTACGCATTTCGGAGATTTTCGGCCGTGAAGCGGCGCGCGGAGGGAAGAAAGATATTTTTTTCAGAAATTCACCATAAATCACAATATTGTTCTAGAGACTTAAAATTTGTTTCAAAATTAAGATAAAATAAATGAATATTTTACTAGACGTAAGAGATTTAGCTTACAATTACTTGTTTTTTTCGGACCATTTCGATTGCGTCAAATTTGACCGTACGTAGTTTTTTTTCCAATTATCGTTCAATTTATTATGCAGATATTTCAGAAAATGGAGAAAAGCTACAACCTTTAATTATTTTTTTTTTGTTGTATTTTTCAGAATTTGCGATATTTTTAATATATGAAAACTTTATAAAACGGCTAATATGAAAATTGGAGGAAAATATTAGGATAATCCAATCTACGCATTTTGGAGATTTTCGGGCCGCGAAGCGGCGCGCGGAGGGAGAAAGATATTTTTTTCAGAAATTCACCATAAATCACAATATTGGTTCTAGAGACTTTAAAATTTGTTTCAAAATTAAGATAAATAAATGAAATATTACTAGACCGTAAGAGATTTAGCTTACAATTACGTTTTTCGACCATTTCGATTGCGTCAAATTTGACCGTACGTAGTTTTTTTCCAATTATGGTAATTTATATGCAGATATTTCAGAAATGAGAAAAGCTACAACCTTTAATTATTTTTTGTTGTATTTGTCATGAATTTGCGCATATTTTTATATATGAAACTTTATAAAACGGCTAATATGAAAAGGAGAAAATATTAGGATAATGCGATCTACGCATTTCGGAGATTTTCGGCCGCGAAGCGGGGCGCGGAGGGAAGAAAGATATTTTTTTCAGAAATTCACCATAAATCACAATATTGTTCTAGAGACTTCAAATTTGTTTCAAAATTAAGATAAATAAATGAATATTACTAGGTTGTAAGAGATTTAGCTTACAATTACGTTTTTCGACCATTTCCATTGCATCAAAGATGACCATACATAGTTTTTTTTCCAATTATCGTAATTTATATGCAGGTATTTCAGAAATGAGAAAAGATACAACCTTTAATTATTTTTGTTGTATTCTTCATGAATTTACGCACATTTTGATATATGAAACTCTATAAAACGGCTAATATGAAAAGGAGCAAATATTAGGATAATGCGATCTACGCATTTCGGAGATTTTCGGCCGCGAAGCGGGGTGCGGAGGGAAGAAAGATATTTTTTTCAGAAATTCACCATAAATCACAATATTGTTCTAGAGACTTCAAATTTGTTTCAAAATGAATATAAATAAATGAATATTACTAGGCCGTAAGAGATTTAGCTTACCATTACGTTTTTTGACCATTTCGAAACTCTATAAAACGGCTAATATGAAAAGGAGCAAATATTAGGATAATGCGATCTACGCATTTCGGAGATTTTCGGCCGCGAAGCGGCGCGCAGAGGGAAGAAAGATATTTTTTTTCAAAAATTCACCATAAATCACAATATTGTTCTAGAGACTTCAAATTTATTTCAAAATGAAGATAAATAAATGAAGATTACTAGACTGTTATGTATTTTGCTTACCCAAAAATACCAACATAAAAAAAATTAAAAGATATAATAGATATATATATATATATATATATATACATATATATATATATATATCATATATATATATATATATATATATATATATATATATATATATATCTATATATATATATATATATATATATATATATATATATATATATATATATATATATATATATTATATATATATCTACATATATATATATATATATATATATATCTATATATATATATATATATTTATATATAACATATATAATATATATATATATATATATATATATATATATATATATATATATGTGTGTGTGTTTCTTTATTTATTACATTTTCGATTCTGGTACGAATACATAAATAAAAGGAATGCAGGTGACACTTTCTTTTTGCATACAATGAAATATCGTATTCATGCATAATACTGAGATATAAAAACTTGAAAATAAATAAAAAAATAAATATAAAACAAATGCAGAATACTCACTCCTAATCCTGACTCTTCGTTCTATTCTTGTTTTCTCCCTCCTCCATTGAAGAATCTTGCATTTTTTTCCTCTCGACATGACGAGGTACAGGTGGAGGAGGGAGACGCGTCCCTTACGGCCGCTGGGATAGGGCGCGGTCCCATGCGCCCTCCCTTGACCGCCGCTGAGTCGCACTCCAATAGAAGACCGCACTGTGGTATTTGCGGTCACACTCCCCGAACCTGCATAGAGCTATCTTGCAGGTGCGACAGAAGAACCGGGTGTTCTCTTCCTTCTGCCATTCATATGGCACACCCGGCACCGTTTCTGCCTGCGCCCTTCTAGGAGATCCAGTGTGTGATCCCCTGGCATCAGCCGACACGGAGGGTCCACTACCCGACGAGAAGGGGCGCGGGTGGGGGTGTCAGCAGGGGCGGCAGCAGCAGGGGCGTCAGCAGCAGGGGCGGCGGCAGCAGGGGCGTCAGCAGCAGGGGCATCGGCAGCAGGGGCAGCGGCAGCAGGGGCGTCGGCAGCAGGGGCGGCGGCAGAAGGATGACCGAAGTAGGCACCCCTAAGGTCTGCCCTTTCCTCTATGGGTAGATCTACAGCTCGGGGCAGGGGGGCAGACATGGAAGGCCACTCATTGGGATCAAAGTTGATGAGGGCTTCCCCGGCTGCCTCGAAGAACTGTAAGTGGCTCATCCTCCGTAGATCGGGACCGTAGTACCCACAGTAGAGTATGTAGGCATTTTGGAGGGCCAACTGCAGAATGTATTTCAGGAGCTTTTGGGTCCATCTCCTGGTTCTCCTGGCGAAGGGATAATATTGGATGAGTTGATCAAAGAGATCAACTCCTCCCATGTGCCTATTGTAGTGCCCAATGACGGTAGGGCGCTCTACACGAAACGGCTCATACACAACTCGGCCCTGTCGACGCGTCTTCTTCCGCTGCATGATCTCCTCTTGGACAGGTTCATGGCTCGTCGTAATCATGGGGACGAGTCGGACACCCTTCCAACAGATGACGAAGACAGCTCCCTTCCGCCGCCACTGTGTCTCTCCTCTTGCCAGATGTTGCTGATGGCTAGCGTACCTCTTGAGGGAATTCGGGGCCCCACGCACCAACCGAAGGGTACCACTGACGTGAACACCTGCATCATACAGTTCCTGGGCCAGGGATACCGAGTTATAATAATTATCCATAAACAGGTGGTATCCCTGGTAACGGAAACGATCCACAAGCCCGAAAACAGATTCACGCATCGTGGAGAAGACCCCGGAATACACTGAAAAGTCCACGACGTAGCCAGTGTTGGCCTCGGTAATAAAAAAAAATTTCACGCCATATTTCTTCGGCTTCTTGGGGTTATACACTTTGATGCTTAGACGTCCTTTGTAAGGCATCATCCCCTCATCTAAAAAAAAATTACGCCTCCAATACATCCTGACGTCGGCAGCAGGAATCAATCCAAAAAAAACGTGGAGCCCCAAAAAATGCGCCATGTCAGGGAGGTTGCAGCCTCGCCAGTGATATGATAATGTCGTGTGTAGTTCATCACGGCAATACCTGGCCGTAGTCCGCTGTCTCTGCTACCAGGTACTCCAGCAATTCCCCGCGTAAGGAAAAGCTGAACAAAAACTCAGAGCAGTCAGGGGAACAGGTACGGTGAGCCCAGGATTTGCCGTAAATGGATGCATGGTAGGTGGTGTGGGGTCCTCTGTCCACCCATCGTCGCTCTCGGATGACCCTTGGCTAGCACGACTATCCGACCTTCTAAGTGCCCCTGCGCACGCGCGCGCGTGGGCACGAGCGCGGGCACGATTTCCCACACGAACCCCTCTCACTGGCCCATCTCCCTCACTCAAGCCTTCGCTTTCTGTATTCCCATCATCATCGGCAACAAAACTTGATCCTAAATCATCGTCCTCCCCCTCCTCAGATTCCCCCTCATAAGCACTAAACTACTAAATTCTAGTTCACTTTCGGGTGGTGACCCCTGACGGACATTGGGGGCAAATAATCCTCGTCATCACTATGATCGGGAGTAATGTCCTCGTCACTGGATGACCAACCGCATCAAAATGAGGACTTGCCAAATGCTCTCGATCGAGCTCCGATAAATAATCGTCAATGTCCTGGTTTGAGCCCTCCCAAATTCCTACGAATGCCCTAAGGACGGCACGATGCTTCCTTGGGGTTACTAACGGCAAATGAGACACATTCGAAGCACTTTCATTGACACGTGGTCGCACAGAACGGCGTTGAGGAGCGAGGTCAGGTTGGGTGCTGGGTCCTTCGCCAGCATCCAAGTCCAAAACTCTTCTAACACGATCCCTTCGACGGGTAAAAACGCGCCTTTCGCGTGTCATACGACGTTTCAGACATCTCTATGAACGTTCTGTACCAACACAAATGTTCAAAGTCTCGCACAAGCTCAGTCAAACACGATTGCGGCAAAAGATCGCTGACGGATGATGCTACGATGATGCTGGCTGGAGCGAGAAGGAAGGATTCCACGCATGCGCACTTGGGTCACGCTTTGAAACAAAATAACACCTCGATCCGTGAACTCCCAGCATCCCCCAAGGCGCGTGATTCAAAAGTTTTCGGCTGGTAGGGGCCCATAAGTATTTTTCCGCGAATTTAAAAAAAAAAACTTTTTTGAGTTGACGTATGGTACGTCCATCGGCATACGGGAGACATTTTGACTTGACGTTTAATACGTCCAATCGGCGTAAGAGGGTTAATGTTTTTATGACTTTTTAACTTTCTGTAAGAATTTTGTATGTAATGTATTTTTGTATAATTATAAATACTTTAAACTATAGTTTATCAGTTTCATTTAAATTATGCTTAACCATTTATAAAATGAGTTATTCAGGGGGGTAGTTGTCCTGATACGGGATATTACACCTACAGCTAATGTCGGGGACAACCTGTTCTTTTATATATATATATGTGTGTGTGTACATATATATACACATATATGTATACATAGATAGTACATATTATAATATAATATATATATATATACACATTATATATATATATATAGATATATATATATATATATATAATATATATATATATATATATATATATATATATATATATATATAGATATATATATATATATATATATATATATATATATATATATATATATATATATATATATATATATATAATATATATATATGCAGAAGCCAGGTACTATGTCGTACCTCTAAGTAAATTGGGATACAATCCACAATGAAGTAAAATCCTCTTGTAGTTTAAAATATATATATCTTGTACAGGATTAAAGCTTTCGACCATCAACTGTGGTCTTGTTCACTAAAGTGCGATATATCACCTCAAGGAACTAACAAGTAAGAAAACAGACATTTAGGTAACAAGCTAGTTTCATATTATGAATGATCAGGCGGTTGAGCCCTCGTTCTTTCCAGAATTCGTCTTGATCTTCATGGGGGAATGTTTCTATTGTCAACTGCTTGTTCTATGGTGGTTGGGTGGTTTGTTGGAGAAATGACCTGAGTGGAGTAAACAGGAGAGGAAGCAGCATCGTTATTGGCACATATATTTCTAAAGTTTGAAATATTCCCTTTCCTACATATCTCTTCACAAATAGCTGTATTTTCTGTAATGCCAGTATTTCCTGCAAAGGTCTCGTTTAATGAAATTAAAGCCCCTTCTACTACTCGTCTCAAAGTCCGGTCGTTACATGCAAAAACAACCTTTGTAGCTTTAAAATTTATTGCGTGGTTTTTCTCCCATGTATGTTGCGCAATTGCACTGTATGAACTTCCCTTTCTGCAAGCAGCAACGTGTTCTTCCCTTCTTTTATCAATGGAACGACCGCTTTCTCCCACGTAACATTCATTGCAATCACTACAAGGTATTACATATACTCCTACATTCTCTCTATTACCCGGGTTATTTTTAATGAGTTTCTTCTTGATTGTACTGTTGTACTGAAAAACTACGTTGAAGCCGTTCTTTTTTCCTTTAAGCTGCCTAGAAAATTTATTAAGTTCTCTATTATAAGGAAGAGCAAGAGATGCCTTAAAATCTGCCTTTTCAGTTATATCATGAGGGGCATAAAACATCGATCTAGCTTTAGATAGAGACTGTAGTATAAAAAACTTTGGGTAACACAGTTTAGTAAAACTATCTACCAAGAAATTTATTTCGGCGTCAATGAACTGGGGATCACATATTCGGTATGCTCGAAAAATCAAATTGGTTAAAACGTTGTGCTTTACTTTCGGTTCATGATATGAAAAGTAAAATATTGCTATTTTAGTTTATTAAGGGATATGTATACTGAGAGAGAGAGAGAGAGAGAGAGAGAGAGAGAGAGAGAGAGAGAGAGAGAAAGCGGTTGTGATTTTGTGATTTTAATTTAGCATTTTATCGATATTTTACTGCTTACATTCATATTAGTATTTGAAAATTAGTAAATCATTTTCTATTATAAAAATGTGTTTGGCCCTGAAAATTAGATGAAAAGCAGTCATTAGTGAATCTTCCTCTATGAAAAAATTCGCGATTTAGTTAATTTTCCGTGATATACTATTTGGAGATAGCTCCACAGAAAATCAATAAGTAAAGTTTTTTTTTTTTTTTTATGATGAGATTAGAGCATCTGTATATGAAATACGTGAGAAGTTTGTAGAACGGTGTAATCACTATTACACTGTTTACAACAGAAAATCAATAAGTAAAGTTTTTTTATGATGAGATTAGAGCATCTGTATATGAAATACGTGAGAAGTTTGTAGAACGGAGTAATCACTATTACATTGTTTACAACAGCACGTACATATGAGCGAGACTGTAGGTTTTACCTTGGGTTCGATGACCGCGGTGATTTCCGTACGTATTTTTTATATATATTTTTCGTGAATGAATATGTACATTTATAATGAAGAAAATTAATTACGGTACTGATTACAGTACCATACTGTGATATTGATGTAATCACATCAAAGCGATGTATAATCAATCCATATTGTAAACTTGTAAAGTGTATATTTGTCTTTTGAAAAATGCTTTCCTCAAGGAATTATTCCTTGAATAGTTAATTATTGTAAAGAATATGACAGTAACATATATAATAAAAACGGTTTTATTACGTTTAAACTTCGTCGCCAATCGCAAAAAACAATACTACGATGATCTACAACAATTATACTTTGTTCGGAGAAGTTATTTACTGCCAAAATGATAATGAATTTCGAATTAATGAACATTAATGTTATCCTCAATGTTATTACTCCTTGGTAGCGAAGATTCTTCGTCCCAGGCGTCAATAGGGCAAACTGATGTTGAGGAGGAACGAACTCTTGTGGAATCTCACTCAGAGTTGGACAAGGTAAATATTATATATTAATTTGTGTTATATGTCAATTTTCGTTTCAACCTAGAAACTACAATTTTTAATTTCTACTAACATTTTGAACACAATAATTTGTAACAGATTTCTTTAAATTTCACAATACAAAATTCATACAAACCATATAATGTAATTTATTGTCAGAAATGTTTCTACTATGAGATTCAGGACCTCTGTAACACGGTTTTTTCGCAATAACTTTTTATCTATGCATTTCATAAATATAACGCTTATTCAGAATACATATTAAATCTACACATAAATTTTGACTGTATTCTGGATTACGTAGGTTGAATAAATTTGGTACTTATAATGTAAAAGTGACTTTTTTTGAAGGCGGACCAACTTACTCAGAGAAAGGGTTTCGAACGCACTCGTTACGTAACTTATGACAGCATTTCTTCCCTCTTTCTCGATGGATGATTGGCTATACGTAACGAAGGCTAAACCTCTGGCAACAATGACATACAAATTAAAATACGAGCAAAGCAGTACACCTTTATGAACTCTGGAACCTCTCCATTGATAATTGTCATAACGAACAAACCAACTAAATATGTTAATAAATACAAAAACACTTCGATTATTAGTCTAACTCCCAAAATAGGTTTCCCAAGAAATTACATTCTACTTTATAGGTCACAATCAGATTGACAAGATGTAGGGAATAATTTTCAAAAACTTAGTAGACAAGCTTGATTTGCTAACTGCTATATCCAATGTCAAGCAATTTTTTTTTATTGGCTATCTACCTATTTACTGAAAAAAAAATAGCCGGTACCGTATATGGGCTTTAAACCTTCACCAATAATTATCGTCAGAATGATGACTTCATGAGGCTCCACCCACTTTCTCCTCGTTATAATTCAGGATAACACTGAAGGCTACCATGGGCATTGTTGGATTAGAAAATTTAACGTCTGGCTATAAAAACTAATTTCTCGAGTAGTTGTAAGAAGTGCTAAATGATCCTCAAGGATCCCAGCAGTTGGCCTAAACGTTTAATTGATGTATATTACTGCTATACTGTTGCGGCACTACTGCTACAGTAATATTACTACGCTAGCACTGATACCCCACCCACATCTATGTATCGTTTCACCATTCATAAAGTCTTTGGGTTTCAGAGCCAATGGAGTTTCTGTCTGGTGGATGGGCGGGGCAACATTTCGTCAAAAGGTGTTTGTTTACCTTGCTTACGTAATGAATGTTTTTCGACTCTTGGCTCGTAATCATTGGCCATGGCGTCGGCTAGATCATTTTTACTCTATAAAAATTAAAACTATCGGGTTTAGGTTATTGATAATGCTGACAAAATTTGTGTGGTTGTAAAATATACACATGTCAACTTTCAGCTACATCCAATGCTTTGACAAGGAGCAAAGTCCAAAAAACCGTGTTACAGAGACCTTGAATCTCATAGTAGTTTAATAGATATTACTTTTGTGTGGTGACTAACATTTTTTTTTCTGTTTTTACGTGCTTGCACTGCCTAAGGCGTCCAGACAGCATATCATGGAATGGGTCAGTGGACCAGATCCCAGAGAAAATGCATGGAATCACTACCTCAAGAGTATCCTGAAGGAATTTGCTGAAATTACCCAGTCTTTGATTCCTATTTTTGGACGGAACTAGAGTTTCTTTGTCTGAAACTGAAGAATGCAATGGAGCGGGAGATTTAAAAGCTTCTTTTAAGCTCATTCCATATACGCAAGATGCGTTTCAGGAAATGTACAGGACATCTTTTTTGCCAGGCATGATGAATGATGATTTCCCTTGGAATTTGGGCAGCAAGCATTGGTTGCTTGGCCAGCCTTAAATTTTTCCAAGCAGGTGTTGGTTAGGTGTCTGCGGCTGCAGATTCCGCAGATTTCTAAATTGGTGCATTAGTCTTTATGGTGTCCAAACGGTTGGTACCTGAAGCATCGTAAGGGTTCAGGTGTAAACTCTTCTACCATGAAGGTTCCCCAGATACCAAGATTGATGCATGAGGGATGGGTCCCTTGAAAGTGCACAAACTTTTTGGTGTGGGTCGGGGTTCCTTGGTCTTGGTACTAACACACCTTTCACCACACAGAATGGAAGGGTGGTTCAGAAGGGGTGTTGTTTCCAGACTAACAAGTTAGTTGCACACTACTGTTTTTCTTAGTCCCTCAGCAGGATCAAGCATGGTTAATGTAGTGTTGCTTTTCAAGAAATCTGCAGTTTCTTGATTCTTGGGGATGATGGTAAAATCCCCTTTAAGGTTAGGTCTGGCTGTCATTGAAAGAGTGGGGTTATTTGTCTCTAGGGCAGCAATTATAGCATAAGACATACCAGATGCTGAATTTGGGAAGGGGATTAACTTGTGGTTTAAGTGCATTTCTTTTAAAGGGGTTGTGGTATTGAATGAGGCACTTTTGCTTACCTTGTTATTATTCTTCTTCCTTTGGACTACTGTCCACTCCTCATTCATCAGAGGTGGAAGGGCCAGGGTTTGCTCCTTGATCAGGCATAAGGATGTCAGTGAAAGGGCTTCCAGAGGCAAAGCTGGTAGAGGCAGGGATTTTATCGTCCATTTCAACATTTAAGGTGAGATTGAGGTTGCTGTCGGAGTCAGCTGACTCCATTATTTTCCTTCTAGCAGATTCGGGAGCGTAGGGCAAGGTCTAGGGATGAGTTGGATCCCGTCCTCTTCCCAGCAAGATCAGATTTCTGTTCAGGCATCCTCCTGTGTGGAAGAGACAAAAAAAAAAAAAGAAAGGAAAAACACGCATGCACAAGCACAAAAACAAGGGAATTCACTCGATGATCATGAGAAAATGCCACTGTTCCTTGAAGAAGTTGCACAAAAAGTACTGTAAAAAAAGCACTAACGTATTTCTCCCACAAAAACGTCGGAATATCGTAAAAATAACGATAACTGTTTGTAAGGCACTCGATCGTACTAATCAAAAGCAGGAAAGCACTAGCAAACTCGATGGGGGCGGGGCCGCAGGCGGCGGAGTGACTGAGCATTCTTGCCTTTGTCAGTGACCTCACTCCACCCATTTCTCTACACGTTGTAAACTGCCTAATGAACGGACGAAATTTCTTCTAAACTTTTCTGTTTCGTCAAAATTCGACAAGATATTAGACCGCTTGATGCAAAGCGGCCTAATATCTTGTCGAGTACTGATATATATATATATATATATATATATATATATATATATATATATATATATATATATATATATATATATATATGTATGTATGTATCATCATCATCATCATCATGGCTATCACTCATTCGAGTATGAACGCTCTGGGATGTCGTTACTGATGGGTTCTTACGTGGTTAATGAGACCAATTCTCGAGCCACATACTCTGTCACAATTGGGGCATACGTTGTTAGGTGGGAGTGGAGGCTGTGGATGGACCTGAGAAGTTTGTTTTGCAGCTCTACGATTCTCCAGATGCTGCTTTCTGTTCTCTTCATAATTTTTAATTCCTTCTTTCACTTTAACTCTCCAAGCAGATCGCTCCACTGCATCGGTCTCCCATGTTTTATAGGTAATGTCACATAGTTTTAAGTTGTCTTTTAAGCAGTCTTCGAATCTCTTTCTTGGTTTGCCAACATTTCGAGTCCCATCACTTAGCTCTGAGTAAAAGAGCTGCTTAGGAAGGTGGCTGTGTGCCATTCTGACAACATGCCCTGCCCACCTCAACTGGCTTTTTATTATAATGGCCTAAATACTGAGGCAGTTGGCCTCTTCAAGAAAACTTACATTAGTGCAGTGGTCTTCCTAAGTTATTCTCAAGATGTTTTGCAGGGACCGCTGATGGAATTTCTCAAGGTCTTTAACATGGCGTCGGTAAGGTGTCCAGGTTTCGGAGCCATAAAGAAGGGTAGGTAGGACTATTGCCTGATATACCTTTATTTTGGTGTTAACACTCAAGTCACATCTTTCCCCATATTTTTCCAAATGTATTTAGCATGAACCTCATCATACGTTTTTTCTATTCCCAAGTGAGGACTACCGAACCTGCAATGAACTATATCCAAAACCACTGGAATTAGGACCTTCGGAATTACAGTCTGTGTCGTATCTCCTTTACTTTCACTGGTTCTCAACTTATATTTAATTTTCCTAACAAATAGATTACCTTCTAACTCCAAACCCGAAAAAGGTAACTTATAACGTTTTCTGACTAATTCCCCTCTTAGAAACGCTTTTGCATCTGCTAAAATCTCGTCTTCATCTTGCCTTTGCTCTACGAGAGGTATATCCCATTGTATGGCTTCGCTAGTGACTTGCACGACTTGGAAACCTTCCGTGTCATAAAAACTCCTGCTGAGAGCATCAGCAACAACGTTAAATTTGCCCTCTATATATTTGAGCTTTGCATCAAAATCTCTGATAGTTAAAAACCATCGAGCTCTTTTGGGCGACAAATCGGGTTTATTAAAAAGATCTAGTAATGGTTTGTGGTCTGTAAGAACTTCTACTTTATTCCCCATCAGTAACATTTTAAAATGAACTAAGCTCGACACTATTGCAAAGGCTTCTTTATCTATAGTGGCCATGGACTTCTCGTTGCTGCCCTCTGTCCTGAACTTCCAGCTTTGAAAAGCTATAGGATGACATTTCCCATCGAACTTTTGCATAAGGCAAGCACCTATACCTTCCTGGCTTGCATCAGTCACTAATGTAAAAGGTTCCCTAAAATCTGGAAACTTCAAAACAGGGGGATTCATTAGCGCGTCCTTGAGCTTTTGAAAACTCTCCGCCTGGGGTTCCTTCCATTGAAATTGAATGTCTTCCCGCAACACATCAGTTAGGGGAGCTGCTATATTAGAGAACCCTTTCACAAACCTCCTAAAGAAACCGGCAATACCCAGTACCCAGGAATGACTTAATCTCTTTTTTTGATCTGGGGGTGCGAAAATTCGCTATTGCTTTGACTTTATCGTCATTTACTCTAACCACTTCCTTAAATATGACGTGACCTAGATATGTGATCTGCTTTCTCAAGAACGAGCACTTGGCTAGTTTGATTTTCAACCCTGCTAATCTAGGCCTCCTAAGTACTCCTGTAAGCACTTCCAGGTGTTGCGCGATCGTGTCCTTTTCGATCAGGATGTCATCCATATACACAAAAACATTTTTGCCCAATAACCCGTGCAAAACTGTGTTCACCAACCTGGTAAAAGTCATTGAACTGCCCGATAAACCGAAAGGCATTCACGTAAATTCATAGAGTCCCTTGAGCACTGAAAAAGCGGTATATTCCTTGCTACTCTCACTAAGAGGGACCTGTAGGAAACCCTGTACCAAATCAATTGAGCTATAAATATTATGTGCCCCAATTTCAACAAAAAGATCTGGTATGCACGCAACTGGGTAGCGGTCAGGGATCGTCTTCTTATTTAAACGTCTAAAATCGATGCATACACGGACAAAACCGTCTTTCTTAGGCACCACTAACAAGGGAAAGTTGTAAGGAGACACGCCGGGTCTAATGATTCCTTCTTCTACCCATCTATTAACCTCTTTCTCTACCTGTTCTCTGATTTTGAAAGGTATGCAATATGCAGGAATATAAATAGGTTTTATGTTGCTCTCCAAATTTACCTTATGCTCCAACATATTAGTCAACCCCAATTTATCACCTTGTAAGGCTACCGTATCCCTAAATTCTGCCAAGAGCCCGCTTATCGCTTCAATGTGTTCGCTATAATCAGCATTAGCTAAATGTTCTCTGAATGTTCGTTTCCTTGATTGCATTTCTGCCTCTGAAAACTCAGGTTTCCCCTCTACGATAGCCACTGAACCACTATCACAACTCCAATCTTGGAAATCCAATATATGTGTGTTTTTCTGGTACCTCCTAATTGTATCATTACAGTTTAGCAACTCTAACCATGTAAACCCATCCTTGGATACACTGTTCACCGATGCCGTGCTAACAATCCCTCTAAGCTTTTCGCTATTTTCAATAACACACACATCTGTGGGTTTTCTCATTTCCTTCAATTTAACTTTTACCATAGTCTTTGAACCTGGTAGTAACATAATATCTTCAGATAAAACACCTCTATATTTGTGGTTAGTACCTCCCCTTGCTACCGCCCCATACACATTCCCACCCTCAGTACCATCCCCAGCAATGTTAGTATCAGAAATAACATCCATATTAGTATCATCACCACCATTGTTATCACTGTGAACTCTGATAGAACCCCCATAATCATTTCCCATATCACCAACGTGTGTTTTAATATTACCTTTCTCAATAACACTCGTATCACCGCCATTAATACCACCAAGCACATCTCCTCTTTCAATAACCTCCATGTCCTCCATTCTCGTCCTCATACGGTAGAAAAATACCTGGTATCCTGACTGTTATCCCATTAGCACCCACATGGATCGAAATCTTGTGTCATCTACAAGCAGGATGACCCAGCAAAAGTTTATTGCCCAACGCAATTCCTTTTATTACCAAAAATGGTTCTGTTAACACTCTGTCACCGAGAGTAAACTGTACTTGAACACAACCCAGGGTATTTAATCTATGGGCTTGCACATCACACACCGTCTCTGTTGAGGGTTGCAAAGGGTAATTGGAAAATATAGATTGATACAGATTATAGTCCATTAGATTTATTGAAGCCCCCAATCTATGAACACCGGGATATCCACATCCCCTACTGTTCCATAGACTATAGGCTTGGGCTCTGGGGCGCCCCCACGAGACCACAATGGCATTTACTAATCACCTGTACCCTTTTTGTTGATCGGGCTTCCAAAAATTTTGCCGATCCCTTTGCCCTCTGGTTTGACCTGCCTGGGAAGTTCTCACATTATAATTACCAGAACCTTGAGGTGTAGGTCTCGCATCTCTCCGTATCTGAGACGGACAAGACTGCCAATAATGATCAGTACTTTTACACATTCCACAATATTTAACCCTACACAATTTCTTTGGATGCCCTGGTTTATTGCAGTTGAAACAACGCAACTGCTGTTGCTTTTGATCGATCGATCTTTTGTTATACTCAACTTTTGCGCACAGACGAGGAGAAAATTCCGTGTCTCTTTGTACTCTATCCCTCGGGCCTGTCCCGTTAAAAATTGTGCTATCTACAGTGGGACATTTAGACCTGTGTTTGTCTATTTGGGTATAAAGTAATTCTTCATCTGAAGTAGGTTCAATCTTTTCATCAAAGCTATCCACTATCGCATCCGGTACCTCGTGCAAGAGCAGGGAAAAATAGATCAGTTTATGAATATCATTTAGAGAGAGATTATCCCTTGTAACCCATTTAGATGTTTTCAATTTTCCTACCCAATCTGCCACTGTGTCAAACAGTTTTGAACTATGTTCTACGAGGCTATTAGTGCCCTTCCGTAGTTTATAAAGACCCCGAAGGTCCCTCACCATATCTCTGTGTTCCTTTGAGCAAGTCCGTCCAGGTACGACATTTTGTAAATTGGAAACTCCTGGAACGGTGGGAGAGGTCTCCCTTATTGAAATCTAGCAAAGCTTTCGCCTCTCTAAATGCCTCTACATCGTCTACTATATTCTTTCCCGCTAAATAATTATTAACTCCTTCAATAAAGATATTTACAGGTTGTGATAGTACGCCATCTACAATCCCTCTGAATGGACTCACGCCTGCACTAATGTTAGTTACGTGATGCAGTAGTGTCGTAGTGTTTTTAGTGTCCGCCATTTTTCCCTGTTTCCGAAAACTATTTTGTTCTATAAGCTTCCCCGATCTCAATAACATCAATGTATTTATATACACCAAACCCAATCAAGAAAAATTAACACAAATTTTCCCCCAATAATGGATAACAAAAGGCGCCCCACGCCCAGTATATCAAAATTAGGGAGGGGATAGAAAAAGAAAAAAGAATGCAAAATGCTTACCAATCAATACGGCCTGGCAACCGTGCTAGTTCCCATTTCTCTCTCTCTCTCTCTCTCTCTTCTCTCTCTCTCTCTCTGGCGTGACTCACAGCAAAATCTCCGCTCAAGTAAATTCGCCACAAACAAACACAAGGAACGTGAACAACAACAAAAAGGTAAAAAAAAAAAAAAAAAGAAACATAAAAGATAAAAAGCAGAAAATAAGGAAGAAAACTCAAAAATACACTCACATCTTCATACCACCGGAAACCGAATTCGTATACACACCGCAAATATGCGTGAACTGTGAAACACTTCAATATGTCAAAAATTAAACTTTTCCTCTTCACGTTTTAAAACATCATTATTCTAGAACCCCAAGAAGTTGATACTGACTTAGCCCAAGAGACGAACAGCTTACCTCTGGCCGACCCATTGAATCAGCAAAAAGAGCCCCGAGTTGCCTGTGACATGATTAACCCTTTGAATACGACTGGGTCGTATACGATACATTTCCTAAGGTATCCCAGAACACGGCTGTATCGTATACGGTCATTGGCAATTTCCTTTCATGTGGAAGACTGATGATTGAACTACTGGCCTGTTTTTTCTTGATATGGTTACAATCTGCCAGTTGTCATACTGTGAATTCATATAAATGTGTGCATTTCCCTAAAATTCATTATTTTTCATCAATATGTCGTAGGAGGAGGAGTCAAGCGTACGACATCTTCGAGCTTGACCGCCGGCAGATCGAGAGAAGAGTTCTCGATGACGATAATTATTTTGTAGACTTTCTCGGTTAATTTTCTAGATATGAAAATGAATGGGATTTAGAAGGCAATTAAATGAATAATTATACGCCTGGTGCAAGAGACAGGGATGAAATTTCAACCGACAGTGAAAATAACGAAAATCTGCTACCTAACGAAAGTAACGGTGTTGAAAGAAGTCGGATACAGCGACTGCGAGTTGACTCAGGTGATGTGGGAGTGGGTTGCCAGTAAGTTCCAGCCCCGAGATTTCGTATTTGACGGCAGTGGCAGGGCATTACGTCAAGATGTAATGCGAATGAAAATTCAAAGGAAGTACTCCGAAGTAGATCATGTTTTTCAATTTTTCGATAACGACTTTATGTGGCTGACTATTAGAGAGACAAACCGTTATAAAGATTCCTTGTTGATTACAACTGGAGATGCAGTACCAAAATATATGCGAAAGTTTGCCCAGGTTACTGTGAACGAAATGGTACGCTTCCTGTGTGTGATTATGATCATGTCGCATCTAAGTAAACGCCGCATCGTTGATTACTTGATTACGCTTGAGGCAAACTAGACAAAAGGAGAATGAGAAGGCTGATGGCAAGGGACAGATTTCATCGAATTCTAGCTCTACATTTCGTTGACAATTCACAAGGGAAAAAAAACATTTCGTTGATAATTCACAGGAGAGATCCAGATAAAAATGAAATAAAATAGATAAATAAACTAGTGTTCGTCAATGTGCGTAGCAAAATCAGGGACAAATTTCAACCTTTCCAAGATTTATGCATAGATGAAAGTTTGATGGTATGGAAGGGAAGGCTTAGTTTCAGCAAAATATTCCAAATAAAAGAAGTCGATTTGGAGTGAAAATATTTGAACTTTGTGATGCCCAAACGGATTGTATTCTCGATTTTATAATAAATCTACAGACATATTGGTAGATGAAAACCTAGGCATATCTGGTTCTGCGGTAAAAGCATTTATGTCTACGT
>NC_087205.1:52932909-53027909 GCF_015104395.2 Macrobrachium nipponense
ACGAGAGCAGAAAACAACAACCGAGTCATTTTCATCAAAAGGATTCCGGCATCTCAAATATACTGCCTGCGTTCGGACCGTAACACCTGTTACATTTGCGCCATGCATATACGACTGTCACCGACCAAATGTCCATATTCTTATGTATGTATATATATATATATATATATATATATATATATATATATATATATGTGTGTGTGTGTGTGTGTGTGTGTGTGGTGCTGCGCGCGGGCGCAATTTTGTGTGTGTGTTTGGTGCGTGCGTGTTTGAGTATATAATTTACCTTTTTTTTTTTTTTTTTTTTGTTTTTTTGTTACTGTTCCAGTAAAGAAATTAACTCAGTTTCCTCCACTTGTGATAAAAGTGATTAGCAACGCAGGAACGTTGGGGCCAGGTGTTATTGGTAAGGATTCCTTTAGGCTATGAATAATCCCGGCTAGAGCGAGTACTTATACGGACCCATGCAGCGCGCGTACCTTTTGTGAGGGACCAGGACCAATCGCTTCATGCCCTAGGGTTTGTTTCTCTTTTTCTCATTCGGAATACGGAGACAAGGTATGAAAGGCGAATAGGAAATAGATGAATATAAAAACATTGCGGAAATTTCTGACGACAGACAATTGTTAGGATGTCTAGTAGTCCTTTTTGCAATAACCTTTACTGCTTAGGCCAAAAATAACAAAAGAATTCACCACTTGTAGACAGCAAACGTATAATCTGCTAGAATAATTTTCACAGGTGATGGAGAGGCTTTGGGGGAACAATTATAATGTCTCCTTTTATTCATTTAACCTGGTCCCATATGATGATTTACCTTTTTATATGGCACAAAAAGATATTCTAATTTTTCTTAGTGTTCATTTATTATTTGGCAGCAGCTCTCTCTCTCTCTCTCTTCTCTCCTCTCTCGTCTCTCTCTCTCTCACACAAACACTTTCCCGGTAAGTAACACGGTATTCTCTCTCTCTCTCTCTCTCTCTCTCTCTCTCTCTCTCTCACCACATAAACACTTTCCCGGTAAGTAACACGGTATTCTCTCTCTCTCTCTCTCTCTCTCTCTCTCTCTCTCTCTCTCTCTCTCTCTCTCACATAAACACTTTCCCGGTAAGAAACACGGTATTCTCATTATCATGGAAGTGTCGGAGATAGTTATTTTTTCTAAATAGCAGTCTTAAAATAATGGTGTAACAAATAATGTAAATATCTGAGAAGAATTCCTACATACATCTAAAAAAATGTAATCTTGAATAGATAAAATTCCTATTTATTTCCAAGAATGTATAATAAGTTATTAGAAGTTATTCTATATTGTTGAAATATAAAGCATGATTGACATAAAGTACTAAATATATTCGTAAATCTCCCATAGTCAAGAGTTTTATAAGTCTAAGTGTATGTCTGAAAGGTAAAATCGAGATAAGACAAATTCCATGCTAGTCTTATATAAGCGCTCCCAAAGCGTTCATAAATCATAATTTCTAAAACTACGTATGGTATTTCTTGTCGACTGGTTACTTGTTTATTGCTATGAATATCATTCAGAAATGGGGTTAATATATAATCAGTGATGTCCTCATTTACAACCATTATGGTAATTGCGCCTATTGGAGTTATTGTTGTACAATTAGAGGGTATGTATCTTGGTAAATCTCTCTCTCTCTCTCTCTTTCTCTCTCGTCCTCCCTCTCTCTCTCTCCTCTCTCTCAAAAAATAATAAATCTCAATTTTGTAAGCGGAAACATAAAAATGATCAATATTTTCATGATTATTTTTCTGGCGGATATGCAAATAACTATTACCACTAATATTCAACTGTGCTGTAGATGTGTTTCGGGGATTCAAAATGAATAAAAAGAAAAAAAAAAATGTGTGTCGTCCGCAATTAGTGAAGTACTCATACCTCTGGCAACAGTAAACCCCGATATATAGTACATATGATATGTTTATTTATTTTGTGATGTTACAATTAACACATTATATATATTACGGATGACTACTATCAAAATGTTATCATAAAACTAAAACAGGTTAATTTGTAGGAAAACAACAAAGAAACGAGCTGTTACAATGATTGTTTACGTTTTCGTGCGTTTGGAAGCATACTACAGGTGACTCCCGTCTGAAAACCTCCGGGTTCTGGGGACCTGTGAGATCTCATCCCAGGCGTAATCAAAGGGTTAATAACCCCTTTTTCCTACCAAAAAAGAAAAGACCCCCTATATCTAACTGGTCACCCGTCTCTTCGGAGCGTACTTACAGCTTATAAAATATATAAAAAGCCTCTTAAACCGCTTGCCACCACTGTTACTCTCCCCCCTGTTCACTAAACTACACAAACTGGAAACTCTTACCTGCTGTCAATGGTGCCCCCTGTCTGCAATCATGTCATAGGCTATTAAGATCTTGTAAGTATAAAAATATACTATTTATTACCCAAAGCAGTTAATTATAAAATAGGACAAAATGATTAACAAGTCATAATGGCAGAAACCCTAAAACTGCCCATAAAGAAACCAGTAAGTTAACATTCTACCCTCCTGACTAAGAATTCACTCCCGGACCCAAAATGTCAATAAGTTCATCGTATTAGTCAGGTTAGAGATTCCCGTCCCTAAATTAGCCATGGAATAGGACCCATCTGTAATAAAGATAATAATGGATAAAAGATATATCACACACATCACTCTTTTCAAAGTATTCACGTAAAGAGAGTATTTCACACTTCTCTCTCTTTTTCAAAGGTAACGGTTTTCTAAGTTTTTACAAGATATGTCCTACCTTTATGATGGGGCGTTCTCTCCCGACACTCGGCGTGTAACACCTCACCTCTTAGTGTTCACCTAAAAGAATGTAACTTTTGCAAGTGCCTTAGACTATTAGGCCTGTAACACCCGTACAAACGAATTTACATGCCTCACGACCGGGTGAGTGATCTCTCGGTTAAACTGCTTGCGCATTCAAATTCCTTTCTCATGTAAGCTACCCCTACAGAACCTGTCTCCAAGCAAGAAGTGATATGTGACTTCACTTAACATTACATAGGACATCACATTGGCATTTTAAACATATTATTAATCATAACCCCTCTTTAATCTGACATATATATATATATTATTAATCATAACCCCTCTTTAAATCTGACATATATATATATATAGATATATGATATATATATATATATATATATATATATATATATATATATATAATATATATATATATATATATATATATATATATATATATATGAATAACTTGATCACAAAGTATATAAAATGTGATGCTATGTATAAATAAAGGTTTTTTGCCACGAAGGAAAAAATGAAAAAAAAGCGAGATAGCAAGTACTTTCGGTCCTGTTCGGACCCTTTTACTGAGGGGTCCGAACAGGACCGAAAGTACTTGGCTATCTCGCATGCTCATTTTTTCCTTCGTGGTCAAAAAACTTTTATATATAATATATATATATATATATATATATATATATATATATATATATAATATATATATATATGGCTGATGCCTTTGTATAACAAGGCACCCTGTGGGTTATTAAGACCTGTGATAATTTACGCTAAGGTCGGTTGTTATGACTCCCCATCCTCATTGGAGTATCTTGGATTTTGATGATAATTCTAAGTTCATTCAGTATCTTCTTTTTGATGTGAGGTTCTAGTGTTGAAACACAGTACGAAAATATATGTATTCTCTAAGTCTACAGAGTGAAGATCAGATAAAATTGGACAGGTCTTCCAATGATGCTGGCTGAATGAAGTCTGACTTACAATCTGGTTTACAAATCATAAAGTGAGCAGACAGTAGCTCGAACATACGAACATACACACAGATGACATAGATTACAAGTCATGTAGGCCGTCTGGGTTATAGGTCACTGTGGTTGTCTCAAGCAGGAAGCTTTGTCAATAGTTTACAAAACAACAGATTTGATGACCACAGATGACGGCAAACCAGACACTGACTGATACAACACGTCAGCTTAGCCTACATTAACTTATCTGGTCTGATCACACTCCTGCAAGCAAACTGGTTGACCTCTTAGGTTACTGGTTTTAATTATCATAGTTTTAGTTTTTATATATGGAATAACATTCCATATATTTTATTATGCAACCCTTACATGAATGCTCGGTCAGCTACAAAACCAAACACTGAACATTACTCAAGCTTGACTTGCATTTGACTTATAGTGTGATACAGACACTAATGTGAATATATAATTAACTCATAATTACCAGCAAGTGGTTAAGGAATGATATCCAATTAGTTATATGTAAAAAATCAGATATATAGAAAATACTTTTAAGTAAAAAAAATTCATGGTGTACACAAATACAGATTCATGTAATAAGATAAAAGACATATGCATATGATAATATTCGTAAATAATAATGATCACGTGATATATAATGATATAGTTTTACACTTCATCTCATGAAGATACATATGCTACAGAAAATACTAATGTACTCCTGATAATTGCATAACAAAGATTTGCATGATAAAAATCATATTTTAACGGAATAAAATCATATATGAAGTGATAAAAATCATATATTAACTGATATACTAACTGATATACTAACTGATATATTAACTGATATATTAACTGATATACTAACTGCAGTTATTGGTAAGATACAAGGTAACAGATTGATTATAGGATACCTGATTTATTTATACATATATATATATATATATATATATATATATATATATATATATATATATATCATTGATTCATATAATTATGATCAATATATGTGCACTTAACACAAATGATTAACATAAATGACTAATCTAAGTGATTAATCTTGGTGCACTCTAAATAGGTTCCTAGTGCGTACACACACAGATATATATTGATTCATGGATTAACTTCTATATTCTTCAAATAAACATGCTAATAGATATATAATGATTGTGATACTGTACGGATTCTGTTATTTGCTGATACTTTATATATGATACTTATATAGATATTGATCCTTTACTGATACTTTATATATGGAATACATAGCCAAGGAGATACCTACTACACATTTAACTAGCGTTTCAAACAAACTTTCGCCCATTACCCCACCCCCCCCCCCCCACCCCCCCCCCAAAAAAAAAAAAAAAACAGTTTCAGACAACCCACCTAGAGCCAAATGAAATGTCCAATTCCAAATGGTTAAAAACAAGGGAAAATTGCCTGGGCAGGGTCCGACGTTCTATTTTGCGCCCATGCTTGTTCTCTGCATCCTATGCCCAACAAATACGTTCGCGGTGAATAAAATTATCCCCAACACTAGTCCTGCGCCAGCAAACGTAGAGTTGAATACCCTCCTTGGTCGTAATTGTTGGAGGGATGTCCCTTTGTAGTCAATTCCAACAGCTGCTGGACCATTCCGCATTAAAAACGAAATTAACGCTGGGATACGGGTGACGGTCCAGGAAAACCACGAAATAAGCCTGTTCACTTATGATGGTGCTTATTCCCTTCACATTGTAGGCGGTCGTTACTCCACTGCAGTCGTCCGCAGCAACGAACCGTTTTTTGAAGTTGTAGACAATCTGTCCGGACATGTGACGTGACACTACCCTACTGCAAGGTGTAACCAGGTTCCATTAATAAGCCTGTAAGTGAAATTATACTTGTCACAATGGCAAAGTAAATTCAGACAACGTCCAAATATGGGAGGGAGAAAGCTGTTAAGGACTAGACTTAACCCACATGAATTCGCTGATATATTATGGAATTCAAAAGAGTCAGCTGTATAAACTTTTTTATCCGTGGCATTATAAGAATGAGTGAAACTATCCAGGTCTCTGACGACCGTAAAAATATCCATATTAACAGATATCAATACGAATCCCAAAGAAAATTCGATATTACTGGTAGTAAGCTACTAGACAAAGAAGTGGGAAACGGAGCTATTTGTAAGATTGCCAGGCAACATAAGAACTGAAGAGGATATTAGTCATGATTCTGTAATTTTCTACTTCTTCCTAGCTTAAACCCATTTTTATATGGGGTCGCCATTGCGAATGAGTCATTTCCATCGATTTCTGTCCAGTGCCTCGTTCTCATTTATACCTTTCAATACCATTTCTTCCCCTACACAATCACGTCATCTCTTTCTTGGTCTTCCCTTCTTCCTTCTACCCCGCACTTCCATTTCCATCGTATGTCTTCCAACATGACATTCCTCCCTTCGTAACAGGTGTCCATACCATCAAAGCCTTCCCTCCTGTATTTTCTTCGATATTTCAACTACCTTTGTCGATCCTCTTATATACTCATTTCTAATCCTATCTTGCCTTGTTACTCCTGACATCCATCTCAACATTCTCATTTCTGCTACATCCATCTTTTTCTCCTCTGTTTTCCTCATACTTGCTGTTTCTGTTCCATATAACATTGCTGGTCCGACCACCGTCCTATGAAACTTTCCTTTCAATTTCAGAGGGACCTCCTTGTCACAGAGGGCCCCTGATGCAGACCTCCAGTTATTCCATCCTGCCTGAATTTGGTGTCTCACCTCTTAGTCCATGCTTCCACTATCCTCTAATACGGACCGTAAGTACTTGAACTTCTATACTTTCTTTATTTCTTCCTCACCCAATCTTATGCTACTTCCACCATCCTCAGCAATACTGGAACACATATATGCGGCTTTTGATCTGCTTATTCTCATTCCTCTCTCCTCAAGTGCTGCTCTCCACCTCTCCAACCTCCCCTCCAACTCCTCCCCTCCCCTCCAACTCCTCCCTCCCCTCTGAACACAACACAATGTCATCCGCGTATAATATGCACCATGGCACTGCTTCTCTAACATCCCTGGTCATTACATCCACCACGATGTTGAAGATGAATGGGCTAAGTGCTGACCCCTGGTGTAATCCAACTCCTATCTCAAATCCATCCGTCTCTCCAACACTGCTCCTCACTCTAGTATACACATTCCTGTACATCTCCTGAATAATTCTGACATAGTTTTCCGGCACCATCTTCTCCCTCAAACATCTCCATATTTCTTGCCTTGGCACTCTGTCATAGGCCTTTCAAGGTCTATGAATAATAGATGCAGGTCTCGTTGTTTTTCTCTGAATTTCTCCATCAGCTGCCTTATGCAAAATATTCCATCCATTGTGCTGCTTCCCTTCATAAATCCTAACTGTTCCTTCCCTATTCTCACTTCCTCTCTCAGCCTGCTATCTATTATTCTTTCCAAAATCTTCAACGTATGAGACATTAGTTTTATACCTCTATAATTACTGCATTCCTGGACATCACCTTTACCTTTAAGTATAGGTATCAATATGCTTTCCCGCCATTCTTCTGGTATCTTTTCCTGTTCGAATATTTTTACCATCAGATCATACAAGATGTCTACCCCTTCCTCTCCTAAGGCTTTCCAAACTTCGACTGGGATTAAGTCAGGTCCTGTTGCCTTCCCATTCCTCATTCTTTTTAAGGCTTGTATCACTTCATCACTAGATATCCCCATTGCCATTCCCATGTTGACTTGTCCATCCTCTCTTACAAGTCTTTCATTTTCTTCATTTAGCAGTTGTTCGAAATACTCTTTCCATCTTTTCAGGATGTCTTCTTCCTTGTTTTATGACCATACCATTCCTATCTTTCATTTGCTTAATGTGGGTGATGTCCTTTGTTCTTTTATTTCTTACTTTTGACAGTTTGAGCATCTTACTCAACCCCTCCTTGGTTTCCAGTTCATTATAAACCTCTTCATATGCCCTTGCCTTAGCTTGAGCTACTACCCTTTTTACTTCTTTGTTTCTTTCTCTTAATCCTTCTCTGTCCTCCTCCAGCTGTGACTCTTCAAATCTCTTATTTGCCTCCCTTTTACCCTTCACCACTTCCCCCACCTCTTCTCCCCACCACCAGCTCTCCTTTTCCTCCCATACTATTCCAGATGTTTCCCCTAGTATCTCCTTTCCATGTCTTCTAATCACTGATGCATTATGCCTCCACCATTCTCCCACATCTTCAATCCTAGATCAACCTCTCCCAGCACTCTTCTCCTGAACTCTCTCTTCTTATCATTATCCCTCCCTAACAAATTATACCACTTTATTTTTTTTACCCCATTCGTTTTCGTTTTCTTTTCTCTTTTCATCTTTAAATCCATACAAAGGAGCCTATGTTGGGAGGCCACGTGGTCACCTGGGATAACTTTACAATTCCTAACTTCCACCAGCCTTTATCTATTGTAAAGGAGTTAATCTTTTTGTGTGTATCTACCACCACTCCTGTATGTTATCAAGTGCTCCCATTTCTTTTTGAAGAATGTGTTCACTATTGCCATATCAAAGGACAAGGCAAAGTCTACTATACTCTCTCCTTCTGGGTTTTTCTCCCCAATCCCATGTTCTCCATGCACACGTTCAATTACATCCTTTTCATTTCCGACATGTCCATTAAAGTCTGTCCCTACTTCAGTCCTCTCCTGCTCTTCCAGTTCTTGCGTTACCTCACTCATTTCGTTCCAAAAACGGCTCTTTTCTTCTTCTGTGCAGCCCACCTGTGGAGCATAAGCACTAATGATGTTCATTGTTTCCCCTCCATAACATATCTTGACTCTCATAATGTGGTCATTCTTTCTACTCACTTCCATCACTGCATTCTTCATTTCCCCCGACAACACTACACCAACGCCATTCCTACCCTGCTCATTTGCTCCACTATAGATTAGCTTGTAGCCATCCCCCCGTTCTTTGGCTTTATTACCCTTCCATCGAGTTTCCTGCACACACAAAATATCCACTCTCTTTATCCTCATCAACTCCGCCAACTCTCTTCTTCTTCCTGTCATAGACCCAATATTGAGTTGGCCTACTCTGATCACATTTTGAGCTCGCTTCTTTAGCTGCACCCGCTCATGATGCAGTAGCCCTCGCCTTGTCACAGAGTTAGGGCGATGTGTCTGTGCGTCGCTTACGGAGTATGCCCTAGCATTATTCTCATCAATATCATGACTCATTTCATTGGTTCTGGCGTGGGTTTTTACAGTCTTTTAGGCCAACTAATGGTTCTTTGTAGTATGGTGCGGGATTGCGGGATAATACGTCAGTTATGATATTTGCTTCCCCAGGTAGATATCTTAATTTGCCTCCATAGACCTGAATGATCATATGCCACCGAGTTCCACTGGGACTGTGATTAAAGCTTTTGAAAAACTTGGTAAGGGACTTATGGTCAGTAAGGACTTTAACAGGATAGCCGTAGATTATGAACTTAAAATGTACTAGTGAGTTAACGATACCTAGCCCTTCCTGGCCTATTACTGCATATTTACTTTCAGAAGGCTTTAGTTTACGTGAATAAAAAGCTATAGGAAAGAACTGTTTATCATATTGCTGAAGTAGTACCCCTCTTACCCCCTTGGTCTGAGGCGTCTGGTGCAATAAAAAAAAAAATTCCTTATTAAAATCAGGGAATTTTAAGATAGGTGAACTGCATAATTCCACTTTAAAGATATCGAACGCCTGTTGATGTTTTTCCGACCATAATAAATCTACGCCCTTCTTCGTAAGATCTGTTAAAGGAGCTGCTGTGATTACATATAAACTTACGATAGTAATACCCACTACAGCGCAAAAGTGCTGTATCCCCCTTTATGTTAATAGGTACCGGAAAGTTACGAATAGCCGACACCTTACCATGGACTACTTTAAGGCCTTGACTAGACACATAAAACCTAAATGAACATGTTCGGTTTTTAAAACTCACATTAGATATTTTACTCTGAGATTATTTGTCTTTGTCTCTGCAGCACTAGCTCTAGTTTATGCAAATGTACTTCTAAGGTATTAAAAAAGATTACAAGACCAACCATATAAGCATGTAGGGTATCCCCTAAAAAGTCTCCAAACACTATATTAATCATTCTGGTGAATGTAATTGGGGCGCAACGTAAACGAAATGCATACGTAAAAATTAATAATGTCCCATGAGTGTGCTGAAGGCGGTGTATGAGGTACACTCACATAGCTAATGGTATCTGGTAAAAGCCTTTATGTAAGTCCAAGCTGGTGAAAAATTTCTTCTGACCTAACAAAGATAAGATATTGTCGGGAATCGTTTCCTCGTTTGAGCGACAGAAATCTACTCAGATACGCCAAGTCCGATCTTTTTTAGGCATGACGTTTAAGGGAAAAATTATAAGGACTATTTGATTTCCTAATGACTCCTATTACTAACATTTTTTCAACTTTGTCATTTATCTCATTTGAAATTTCATTGGGAGTCTATACGAAGGTACGTATATAGCTTTATGGTTGTCCTTCGACCGTAGTTTGTGTTCAGTGACATCCGTTTTTCCCAGAGATCACTCGCTAGTGGAGAAACATCCTGGTATTCAGATAAAAGATAAAAAAATTTCTGCTGAATCCCCTCTGCTTGAATGAATTTACTGATTTTACTTTAGATAGAGTATAAGAGAGATTCATCTACAACTGGTTGGGTGTGATTAAATTTAGCAACAGTAAAAAATGCGATATTTATAACTTCCATATCCACGATAAATATATAGGTTTTGTGGATTACTAGATTGGTGTTCGGATGGTTACAGACTTCAATATTAACTTGTTGCTGTGAGTCAACAGTGTACAGTGCTTTGTTCACGGAAATCCGTTATATTTCAGTGTCGGGAAGGAATTAAAATTTTCAGATCCCAGCAAAGTCTTTTTACATGCACTACGATATTCGAGAGTGCATGCGTCTCGAGATTTTGCGTGCAAACTGCGACTGCAGGTGTGGGAGAATTCTGTTGGGTCGTTTGAACAATGTCACGATTTATGAGACAAGTGATTGGTTCCTCTACATAAGTTATTATTTGATTAACTGTCTCTTTTTGTCCAAAACGGATTTTAATGTGTTAGAAGGTTTATAGAATTTTCCTTTGATAAACATGCCTTATTTGGTAGGAGGTAAGATAATGTTTTGTATACCCATAGATGGATATCTTACAATTACACTAGATACAGATCATAGTTTTTTATAACTATAAAGGTATCTGTAAGTGTGCGCTTATCCGCCCTGTACTGAATCTGCATTACGCTACGACAGTTAACTCGTTATTGCCAATTACTGAAAGCCGTACTCCGGACTTCTCAATAGGGAAGTTCGAACAACAAACGGTAAGTCCATAAATGCATGATATTACGTGGACTAAAGGAATAAAAACGATGTAAATGGCTGATATTCTAATTTTACGGCACGTACAGTCGGGCGTAATACCCACTACTTATAATAGCTTATTATATTAAAACTACGGGAACCTGCTCTGATTACTTGATACGGTCGTGTGATTCATAGGAAAATTCCTTTTTAATTCAAAAAGGTGTTGGCATGAATGATCCAACATCACTCTCCCCCTCCACTAGTCACTTATGTGGAATGTGCTTTGTTTTCAACACTTGGAAGATTTTGACTGACCCTGACCATTATACTAGATGGCACAGTAACCAAGTTTGCTGAAGCACGTTTTTTTGTTTCTGATTTTTAGCAGAGTTACTGTTTACCTGTTTCTTTTTATAATAATGAGGATTCTTCTCTTTATTATCATCGGCAACGTTTTTGGTGTTTTTTGCATTATGTTGCTGTTGGTTACGTAAAAAGCAATGAACATAAGAATGACTTAAACTATTATGAATTGAGCGATTACTATTAAAACAAGTTGTCCCCACTGCATCATTATTAACTATATGTACGTGCTGTGGTTTACTTTCATTTTTTGCTAAAATTTGAAATAGTGAGGGATCCAGGTCAACGCATTTAGACATGTGTTCCTTAATTTGTTTATATAAATCTATTTTCAAAACACCATACCAAGTTTTCTTGTAACATAACTGTTATGAATGTTAGGTATGTTAGCCTAATGAAATTTTTTACAGACATGTTATTCCTTGCAATCCAGCTGTATTTTTAAAAGTCAAGTTGAGTCATAGAGATTGGATTTTTAAGCATATAACTAAAAAAACTCAAGGCTTGTTTTTGTGTGTTTTCTTATCACTACGGTGCCTAACGACCCTATCAATGTGTCTGTATAAATACAAACGTCCACTGTATAAACGCATATTCAAATATGATTTGTTACGTACAGAATTAATAGAGTCCCCCAAAATGATAAGATTAACACAGAATATATGATTATAATATTTCAGGAGAACTTCTGAAAAAAAACGAAGTTGACAGAAACTCAAAGATAAAAACTCGCAGTAGCGAAGTCCCAGTGATGTAGATAATTTTGGTAAAAAAGTAAGATTAAGAATGTCTCGTAACTTCAGCCACAGGAACAACGAAATTCGACCTGCAAAGGAAACACTCAAAGTTACTTCAAATGAATAAAAAAGAAATTGTACTTAGCTTGATTTTAGTGGGAAGCCACGGCGTTTCGATAATGACAAGGCCTTGGTCCCCCTTCTCTGTTTAGCGGATGACCCTGGTTTTTAGCTTGGGTTTCCCCCATGTGCATTGTTTGTTTGTTGAATGATTCGTGTCCTCTTGGTGGTCCTTGAAGATCCGATGCTGGAGACGTGTCCAGTTTGTTTCTTGAAGTGCTGGAAATGCTCATTAAACGATGATACACCCTCTTGAATGATTCTAAATGAGAGACATCTCTTACGGATAGGACGAAGCTTGCGTAGAAGGAAGCAGACATGTCCAGTTTGTTTCTTAAAGATATGCACTGCTGAAGATGCTCACTAAACGATGATCCAGTCTCTTGAATGATTCTTAATGTAAGACATATCTTACGTTGCCATAAGAGACACTAAGTTGCTTGAAGAATCTCTTGCTTTCGCAGTCGTTGACTTCTGACATGATACATTATTCGTTATTCTTCGGATGACGTTGAACCGCTGGAGCTACCGCTGCCACCAAATATGTAGGGCTGATGCCTTTGTATAACAAGGCACCCTGTGGGTTATTAAGACCTGCGATAATTTACGCTAAGGTCGGTTGTTATGACTCCCCATCCTCATTGGAGTATCTTGGATTTCGATGATAATTCTAAGTTCACTCAGTATCTTCTTTCTGATGTGAGGTTCTAGTGTTGAAACACAGAGTACGAAAATATATGTATTCTCTAAGTCTACATCGTGAAGATCAGATAAAATTGG
Organism: Macrobrachium nipponense; assembly: GCF_015104395.2. NCBI lineage: Eukaryota > Metazoa > Arthropoda > Malacostraca > Decapoda > Palaemonidae > Macrobrachium > Macrobrachium nipponense. The sequence goes on from NC_087205.1 coordinate 52,946,062, forward strand.
ACAGGTCCTCCAATGATGCTGGCTGAATGAAGTCTGACTTACAATCTGGTTTACAAATCATAAAGTGAGCAGCAGTAGCTCGAACATACGAACATACACACAGATGACATAGATTACATGTCATGTAGGCCATCTGGGTCATAGGTCACTGTGGTTGTCTCAAGCAGGAAGCTTTGTCAATAGTTTACAAAACAATAGATTTGATGACCACAGATGACAGCAAACCAGACACTGACTGATACAACACGTCAGCTTAGCCTACATTAACTTATCTGGTCTGATCACACTCCTGCAAGCAAACTGGTTGAACTCTTAGGTCACTGGTTTTAATTAATCATAGTTTTAGTTTTTTTTATATGAAATAACATTCCATATATTTTATTATGTAACACTTACTATATATATATTATATATATATATATATATATATATATATATAATATATATATATATATATACACAGTCTGGTCCCTAATTATGCGTGTTCGAATTGTGCGATTCCCCTTTTATGCGGTCGCTAGTTCTCAAAAATAGATTTTCTGTATCTGTGAAGCCGTTCAAATTCTGCGAGTCACGCGCTTCAAAACGTATCAAATCTATTGTCTTTTCAAGTATTTTAGATGTTGTGGTGTTTGCTGGTATCTGAGAGAAGGGGTGGGGGGAATGCTTGGAGGAAAAAAGCTATTATTCCTCCAAGGGGTAATGCTAGAGAAAGATTTACTGCTCAGCCATTAGCTAAGACGGAGGGCTCTGCCTCACACATTTGTGACGTCATAATGCAGTGTGTACGAATGATCATTGCCATACGTATTATTCAGATCTGCGAAGTGTATTTTGATTATCCGCATCATGCAGATTTGATCATTCATTTTTTTTTTTGTTGGAATAGGTTTTGATGAAAATGACTAGTAGAAGTAATTAACAGAGAAGCAGATGTGGTTGAGAGAGAGAGAGAGAGAGAGAGAGAGAGAGAGAGAGAGAGAGAGAGAATCCTTCAATCTAAACTTTTCAAGAAACTGTCATTTCATGTTGAATTTTGAATTTTTATAATTTTTTTAAATTGTAATTTCATATAAAATTTTGAATTTTTGAGAGAGAGAGAGAGAGAGAGAGAGAGAGAGAGAGAGAATCATTCGATCTAAACTTTCAAGGAACTGTCATTTCATGTAGAATTTTGAATTTATCATTTCTTTTGAAGGAACTGTCATTTCATGTAGAATTTTGAATTTCTATCATTTCTTTTGAAGAAATTGTAATTTCATATCAAATTTTGAATTTTCATCAGTTCATTTTTTTTTTATCGTAGAATAAATTTATATGAAAATGATTACATAGTGAACATGACGGAGAAATAAACAGACAGGCGCTCGTAACCAGGTTTGTTAGGCCTAACGGGAGTGAAGACATGTACGTAAGATCCGCTAGCCCATAAAACCTCAAATGATTCACAAAGCCTTCCTTCAGCAGAAAAACTCATCACGGAGGATGAGATAGAAGAGATTGAAGGGTTTTTGGCAGAGGATAAGTAGAGGAAATTCCATCCAAAAGGTTTTTTTTTTTAATGGAAATGACTGTATCATTCAGTAGGCTTGCACCCAAATGGTCGCATTGTTGACGTGTGGGAGTTTTCATCGTCCTGCGTGTAATTTAAAACTTTTTCAAGTTATTAAAACCTTTTTAATGTTTTATTTATCCATAAGAACAATTTCATATCAGAAAAAGTTACACTATAGTACACAGAAAGTATTGAAAATAGGTAGTATAAAAAAAGTTTGACTGAGTAAGTTGCTGTTTGCCTTGGCCCTAATGGAATTATAATTTGTTTTTCTTTTCTTTTTAACAGAACAGCTCGTCTTTTTTCAGTTGCCATGATGCCATCTGATGTGTTTAGAACGATATTTTTAGGATTCCGTCGCCATAATTTTGTAGCTCATTTTGTACCTTAAGCGTGATGCAGGTTCCTCCTCTACGGTTTTTCCTAAATTCATAATAATAATAATATCAAATGAAAGCATTACGTGCATAAATGAAATGGTTTTGCTATCGGTTGACGTTGCTGGCAATCCACATTGAAAAATGCACATGCAGCTGAGTAGTAAATAATGATGGAACAGAAATAACGATGAGTGAACAAGTGTTCCAAGCATCTCATTTTTATTATTAACAGAGTGAGACCAGAGCAGAACCTAACGCTAGCATCCATCAGATTTTTCTTCGTGTTGTTTACCGTGCTGCGGTGCCATTCGAACGACTGTCACTGTGCTCATTGATGACAGGAGAGTTTGTGTCAGAATTGGACCCTACTGAAGTTACTGGAGCCGTGTCTGTGCGCTTGGCTAGTTTTGTGGAAGGTTAGATATAAAATTCTATAAGCGCATACGAAAATGGAAAGTGTTGATACACCTTCCATCTGTGCATTTATCGAAGGCTTATGTACAGACGGCCAATGAAGAATTGGCGTAGTTTCTTAATTTATGGCCATATGAAGGTGCCAGATATTTACTTAACAATAAATAACATTTCCTTTCAAAGGTGCTATACTTGAAATAAATTACATTAGAACTGAGTAGAATTATTCAACGTCGTATTAAAGATAATTATTCTGCAATATAAGGAAAATATATACTGATGGGTCCATGATTTCTAATTTTATTCTCAACTCTAGCTTTGTGACAGCATACCGAAGATTTTGAAGTTGGCTTTGCTGCCGCTCGAGTCTTGACTCTGGGGTGTTGTCATTTCGTCTCCTACAGCCGATAAATAATACATCAAGGCGTTGACATTCTTTGAAAACAATGTTTAATTAAACTAATTTTGCCCTTTGATCAATAAAATAATTTGCATGACACATTTAGTGGGCCTAAATTGGACTTCTGATTTTTCCACATGATTAGCCTAGGTCTATTTTCAGCAGTATCTCTCTCTGATAAGTAATATTAATGAATATTTAAATCGACTATACTATATATATATATATATATATATATATATATATTATATATATATATATATATATATATTAATTTGCTTTATTTGACTATTCCCGTTATTCTTGTTTTATTAGCCATGTTCACCCGTCTTCCTATCCTTTTCATAATTGCTTAACATAATTAACGCATACCTAGCTATTCAAAGTTAAAAAGCAATCATAAAAAAATCAAACGAATATAATTCAGTCTTAATATTTATCTAATTCCATGCATATCATCCTGTTTCATTTGGACACGTTGGAAAGCTGTGGGAGTCAAAACTGACGAATACATTAAGAAAGGCTTACTTTCCTTAAAGCTTTCTTAGGTTGATCTTTCTGTAGCTATTCATTTCTTCTAAATAGAAATTAATTCAAATTAATTTCGCATGTATACCTAGACCTACTACCATAAGCATATTATATGTAGCTGAAAGGATAAGAAATATGAAAGTTGACGTTCTCGTTTAAGTCTGTTTCATATGTTTTATTTTTTTTTATTTATTTATTTTTTTAAAGAAAAACCTACTGCTTCAATGAAGGGTTGCTCTTTGACGGCTACAGGGTTTAACACGAGTGTATACACATATTTTGTGGAATGAAAGATAAAGTTTCTTCGAACAGAAAATATTTTATAAACATGCATTTTAAGGCGTCCGTTGTCGGTGCGGGGAATTTTAAAATAACCATTATCATAAGTGATGCTTTCACGCGATGGAGTTCGTAGTGAGAAATCGGATCTAGTCGCCTGAGATGTAAAACAGAGCGGAGGTGGCGTATAGGAGTGATGGAAGGATTAGGCCAATGTTAATAAAGTATCTGCCAATAAAATGTATTCTTTAGGTTTTGAAGAAAAAAAAATGCATGCATCATTGAAACCGTTTCCCTCCCTATCCGTGATATTCACTGGCTACCGATAAAAAACAAAACAAAAAGAGTAAGCCTAACTGAATCTCTCATCCATCAAAGATAAGTTTGCTTATTCATTGGACTTATTCATTAGACAACTAACAAAGATTTCAAGTGTAGATATAAAAGTCGCTTCCTCTCCATCTAAAGTATTCATCAGACACCAGTCATAAGCGTAGAGCTAGTAAATGATTCCTGGTTCAGCAATGTCGTGACGTGGCACTAGAATTCAAAGTTCACAAATGAATGTTGCTCAGCAACATTTACACTACTGTATTGTCTTGCTCTCTTGTGGTGCTTCGAGGTGTTCCACCTCCAGGCCCATGTTCTAAATTTTGCCGTTCTTTAAACAATTTGATTCATCTATGTATAATTCTCTCCGGGTTATTAAGCTATCTTGATATCTCTCCAACAAGAACTTGCACCGAATGCAGTGTAATAATTCTCTCGCTCATCGAGGGATGTTTCTTAGACACATAAATGACAGATTGACATTAGATTCCCGTGCACATAACATCAAAACCAATAGAGTGAGGTCGCCTGGTTAACACTGTTAGGATATAGTTTTTTTTTTCTTTTTGTTTTTAAATTTGATAGCATTTTGTGAGATTCCAAAATAGTTCAACTACCTTCAACTCAATATTGAAATGATAATTTAAGGACTATGTTTATGCAATACTACTGTACTCTGTTTTTTTTCATCTGTCCATCCGCCTGTGGTGTTTGCGCATGGTAACACTGCGTCCAGGGCTTTAAATAATATCCTATTTCGAATATTAACAGTGTAATTCGCATACAGTAAATTATTAAAACACTTTTCAGTTGCAAATGTACACCCAGATATCCTTTTATTTACCTAAAACTTACACATAGAGTAACTGTTTAACGCTCAGGATGCAGTGTTACCATGCGAAAGCACCATAGGCGGATGGACAGATGGAAAAAACGGTGTATAGTGATAGGTGTCTCCTATCTATTTGGTAATGTATATCTATGGTTGTGATATGACGTTTTTTATCTCTTTGTTTCGTTCACGTCAATTTTGCTATATGGAAAATAGTTTTACACAATAACATAACAAAATGTTCTAAAGATATCAGTGACTATTTTTAACGTCATTACACATGATTTCTTCCATCTTTGAAAAGAAAAATAGATAAATAAGGCATGAATCCTGCGTCAGGCAGGTGAACGAAAAATTATGAAACCCTGCTACCAGTTTTTTGGCCGACAGTACGTGCTGCTTCATCAAATAACACGTTTCGGGACCTACATCACGAACTGGTCTTTCGAATAGACTTGTCTCAGACTATCGTTTAGGATTATTATCAGTGGTGCCAGGCAAATGTTGTTTTTTCTGTGACTAGTGACTGTTGTTAATCTGACTTTCAGAGTACCTACAGAGCACTACAGTCAGGGAGCTATGATTCTGCAATTAGGTCTTGTGGAAGAAAGCACCGTTTTTGAACCATCAGTCGAATCACGTGGACTGGATAAAATACTTGAATAAGTTGTTCCTCTGGTATTATTATTTTCCAAGAGTTTTTTCCAAAGGTAATCTAATCATTAATAGCTGTTTCAACTAGAGCCTGTTCCACTTTATAATGGTGACATTGTCTAGAGTTCGGAGAATGAACTCCCTTACAATGGAAATCAAATTTCTCTTATGCATTCAGAAGAGAGATTATGGAACTGAGCAGTTCAAACATCTTTTCTCATTGGTGCATCTGATACTGACATGGCCAAAATTATAGCACCAATAACTGCATGGGCCTTGGGTGAAATTTTTTTACATGGATGTTTAAGTGTCTAATTTTAATATAATCAGGAAGATATGGTGTGGAAAACCATAGAAGGGCACATCTTCAGTATGGCCTCTTCTGAAAACTCACAGAGATCACAACAATAAATTATTACCTTTGCATGGTTGAGGGTGTGGTGGGGAAAGACACTCAAAATATTATCTGAAGAAGAGGATGTAAAATTATTTAATAATACTGCTTGAGTCTTATTGCCAGCTTTTATTAGTATATTATCGCCATAGCGTTTTAAATTTCCTTGTGGGTTGGTATCAATTTTTTTTTTCTAAGTGGAGTGATCCTTTACTGGTGGAGTGATCCTGTTTATTGCCTAGGTCGTCAACAGGGTTTTCCTTACTCATGTAGGCAGAGGTCGTCAACAGTGTCTGGGGTTCGCCATAGGATCCAGGGGTAGAAGAAACATCATCAATATTAGTTTTTTTTTGGGGTGGGGGGGCGGGGGGCTGGTTGGGGGAGGAATATTTTAGAGGAAGAAAATTTTCAGACTGCATGTCACCTTGAAAGAAACCTCATTAGCCTTCCAGGAATTAATTTCACTACCAATGACACCAGTGAGAGCTGACTCCTGAATGTCCACTCCATACCCTACCCAGAAGGGATGGTAGTATCACCATGATTAGAGTGGCTCAAGTGTAAGTCAACCTGCTTGATAGGACTGAGAGCATTTCAGGAACACAATCATTCCCACTTTAATCATGCGAGGGCCAATTTTGGTACTGAGATAGTTCAGCATGCCAATGAAAAGATACTGACATTCTTATGGTCCAAACACTCGGGTATTTGGTTAGACAACCACAGCTCCCACAATTGGTTTCGAAAATAATTACAATCCCAGCAATGGTATATGGAAAATAGTTTTACACAATAACATAACATAATGTTCTAAAGATATCAGTGACTGGTTTTAACGTCAACACATGATTTCTTCCATCTTTGAAAAGAAAAATAGATAAATAAGGCATGAATCGTGCGTCAGGCAGGTGAACGAAATATTATGAAACTCTGCTACCAGTTTTTTGGACGACAGTACGTGTTGCTTCATCAAATAACACGTTTCGGGACCTACATCACGAACTGGTCTTTCGAATAGACTTGTCTCAGACTATCGTTTAGGATTATTATCAGTGGTGCCAGGCAAATGTTGTTTTTTCTGTGACTAGTGACTGTTGTTAATCTGACTTTCAGAGTACCTACAGAGTACTACAGTCAGGGAGCCACTTGAGGCTATCGTGCAAAAAAAGAAGTTTTGTTGGACCCATCACATAAACTATTTGTTGTGTCTTAGTTGTTGAGAGAGATGCCTAAGGTATCTCAGAAAGTAAGATACTTTTCAAAACCTTGTTGCGAAACTATTTTTTTAAAGCGTTTAACACAAAAATACTAATTCTCTCAAAACTGATTGATTTACTAAATATCTAATTTTGAATGATCATCTCAAGTCCAACTTCGGCCCCCCATTGCCGACTGTATTGTAGATAACGCATATGAAATTAAAAATTGATATATGATTTGCAAAATAAACTTTACTAAAAATTTCCTATCTAAAAGGCGATTTTGAGTAGGAGTAAAAAATTTCAAATGGGATATTGGTACGGCTGCCGTATACTGATCGCCATAGATATCGTATTGCGCATGCGTCAATTTCAGACTTCCTGCTGTACAAATAACATGGTGTTTTGGGGGTACGTCAGATTCTGTGTGGTGCCGTATTGCGATCTTGACTTGCTGTAGGTACGGCAGTAGCCGTATCCTTTACCAGTTTGCTAATCATACAGCAGTTGCCGTACACTGTTGCTTAGAGCACCAGAAGATCAGCGACGGTAGTAGGTAATTATAGTAGAACTGAATCGTTTGCTGAACATGTTCAATTCAAATGTCAAAGTGAAGCACCATACAGTCATCACCAAGCACCAAGACATTTTGACAGTAAATGAAAATATAACAAATTACAATAATACTTAAACAGACTTAGATTTTGACTATATACATGAAAAATGAAACTAAACTAATCTATCTGTGTACTTCAATATTTAATCTTTTTGAATCTCTTCTGAACCGTGTAATAGTACATCATTTTCGCTGAAAACCAGATGTTTTAGGTTTCAACGAGCTGATAAGTACAATAGACGTCTACGAAGGGTGAAACTTCCAGAAATTATATATCCGTATGTCACGAACGATCGAATCGGCCCTGATATCATATGAGCTCCGAAGAGGAGATTCAAAGAAGATTTGAAGTACACAGAAATCGTGCTCTGCTGTATTCATGGTGGTAAGGAAAACTACCAAAGTCGATCCTCTGGTAGACAGCCTAATCAATCATAAGTAATATGGGAAACAGCATGTTTCCCATATTGGACGCACTGCTGACTGCTGCACTACTTAACTAGCTAGGCCTCAAATCTCTGAATCTTCTCTTTGGAGCTCTTTTCAGGGCCGATTCCATCGTTCGTGACCTATGGATATACAATTTCTGGAAGTTTGACTCTTCATAGACGTCTATTACCTTTTTTCAGGTCGTTGAAACCTAAAGCCATCTGATTTATTATTATACGGATCACGTTGCTCGATCGTTATTTCCTTGCTGTCACTGATCATATGCTTGAGGCGGTAAACAAGTGTTCGCGCATGAGCAATTCACAGCTGTACCAATATCTATCGTGATCAGAATGCAGCTGCCGTACCAATATCCAGTTCGTTTTTGACACTGTTTTATATACTTCAGATTGATAGGAAGATGGTAAAGTTATGAATGGTAGACCTCTATGGGAGAAAACTATAATAATAAACCTTTTTACTTCAGATTAAATGTCAAAAACGGAATTGACAGCAGCTAGAAATGCATCCTCTTTGGAAAGGTGAAACAAGTCAAACCAGTACTAACTTCACGTTTAAAGAATGTCTTATATTCCAAAAAGCTTCTACAAAACCTCTCACAAAACTAACAGCAAGAGGATTTCTAAGTTTTAGATCTGCTCTGCTTACCAGGCAGGATAACGTTTACCATAGATTATCTCTCTACATTGATGATGGAGAGGTTTTCCTTAAGAATGATCCTAAATGTCACAAAGAATGTAAAAGACAGACAGAAATAAGATTGAAGTTCTTAAAAACAGACAGGAACAAGAAGCAGAAGAACCCAGCAGCTTTTTTTTTCATTGAATAAATCTGCTTGTGTAATGAGTCGAACAACCTTACCAACAACAGTAGATGCTAAAACTTTTTGCCTTACTTGTGGAAAGAGTCGCGATCCTAAAGGTAAGCTATGTGCTTGTCTTAGTAAGTTCGTTTGTATATGCAGCATTCTATGTAGACAAAAGCTAAAGAACTGGGTGCTGAATCCATTTTGGTAAAGACTGAAGGGCATGGAGACTCCTTAGTTGACATGATTGCAAAAGATTTTAGGTATCACAGACTGTATGACACGATTTCTAAATAGTAGAAAAGAAGAGGAATGCTCTTCAACACACACTAGTCCATACACTTGGCTTCGAACAGCTGTGGTGAGATTTCTGATCTCCTTCTGGAACAATATTCAGCATTTTCTCTGACACAAATTCTAAAGAAATACCTTAATAATTTAGCTAAGAAAGGAATTGCAAATGCACATCGTTACAAATCTGGTAGACTGAAAGACTAACTAAAGGAATTTTATGGAAATGAAATACGATTCATTCCCCAAAGAAAACACACCAGCAAAATATGTTCATCCCACATTACAGTTAGTGAAATGTGCAGTTTGATAACAAAGTTACACAACGCATTAAATGAATCACAGTTACATAGTGATACTGAAGTGATGAAGAAATGATGAGTAAAGAACCTTCAAAGTAAACGTATATGGTAGCAAAACGGCTCCAGTTGGAAATGAAAAACAAAACAAAAGAGCAGAGCTCAAAATGTTTTGATATTCTTGGCAAAAAAAAGCAAGTATCTTACAAATATGCAGAAAATTGCATCTCAAATATATTGTAAAATCTTATTGCATGGATGGTGACCAAAACTGAGCTTACATTATCAGATGAAACAGAAAAGGTACCTCTTCCACTAAAAGATCTTGAAAAGGTTCTGAAGATAGCCCAAGATCTGATTTTTGTGTGTGTATCTAGAGTACCTATATATGCCAAAACAAATAGGCCTGGCCTTTCATATTTTGAGTCAAACAAGAAGCAAAGATTTATTAAGAATTCTTAATAGGTTTGGGCATAGTATAAGCTATGACGATGCACAGCGATACATAACATCAATGGCTAACCTTGTGAATAACAAAATTGAAATTGATAGGCATTCATTCCAACCAGTCTAAACCAGGGTAATTTCTTACAATGTGCATTTGATAACCTAGATTTTTCAGAGGACACGCACAATGATTCAAGACAGAGATGAAGACTCAACATGTGAAATCCCTGTTAAAAGAAGAAGAAGAAGAAAAAGATTTCCAACTACCTTACAACTCTCAGCCTCAGAAAGTCATTTGTCATTAGGACATAACTTTATCATCAAACATGTCACTAGTCAGTTATGGGTCTAAAGAAAAGCTCAAAGATAATTGTTTGATGATGACAATTTTGCCTGGTCACTTACTAGGATTCATGCAGAAGAAGAGGGAATAAAATCGATATATTGGAATAAAATTTTTTAAATGATTTGTGACACAAACCCAAAACTGTAATTGCCTATGGCCCAACCTCTCCAGAATCTCCAACGAAACCTGATGTTGTGCAAGCATCACTCGATTACTTTATCAGGGTAACCGAAAAACTTGGACAAGAAAATACATTTGTTGCACGTGATCAAGCTATATGTGACATTGTTAAGGGATTTATAACTAAAAATCTTGAAATATATAGGCATCTTATATTACATATAGGAAGATTTCATATCACTGAAAACGTTCTCTCATCAATTGCCTTTTTCATGCGAGGAAGTAGTATTGAGGACATCCTTGTTAAGAGCGAAATTTGCTTGCCAGGCACAGCAAAAAGATCATCAGTGGAAAAGTCTACTATAAAATGCTCCGATACTACTCTCTAGTATGTGAGGCTATAATGCAACCTAAATGGATGCATTCCAGCAGTGGTTGAACACTCAGTCAATTAGAAGCTCAAGTAAAGCTTAAAATATATGTTGATCAGCCGTCTCAAACTTTGGAATCCTCATTCAAAAAAGATATACTAACCAAAATTAATCAGGTTAACAGTCTTTCCTCCTTCTTTATCCTCGGTGGGTAGCATGAAGAAACTCTTGGCCCAACAACAAATTCTGGTCTATGTTTGTAAGAGAATATATTGTAGCTGTGAGGTCAGGTGCATGGAGTGCTCACTTGGCAGATGCGCAGTCCATTCTTCCATATGTTATCTCTTCCAAATATTTTAAATATTCTAACTGCTTGCCAGCATATCTATATGACATGCAAATGCTAAAAGTCACTCATCCAGAGGCCTTCCAGAAGTTTTTTGAAGGACTATGTACTGTCAATCAGAAAGGGCTTTCTTTGGAACCCAGACCGATTTAGACTTGGAACTGACTTAAAATAAAGGGGGAAAGTCTTCTTTTGTTTAAAGGCATCTCACAGAACCGAGCAATTCTTGACAAATGCATCAAGCCTTTGACACTATTAACCAAATTTTCGGAGGCAGTGAAATGCATGGTCCACATAGAGGAACATCTGGAGGCTGTCATAGAAGTTTAAATGAACACGTCAAAGAGAATGATGTTTTGATTGAAAAGGTGAAGCACACAGTTTCAACTGCGATGATTAATCCAAGAACCTATGTTGCCATAGATATTAACTATTAATGAAGTTATCATTCTGAAGAGCAGCAGCAATATTATATATCCTGAGATAAAAAAAAAAAGGTGATGCAATGTCCCTGGAAGCTATTTCAGACACACTAGTCAAAAATAAGCATATTTTTTTCAGTAAATCATATTTTTGTATGTATTTTTGCAATGAAATTGGAGATAAAGTGAAGTTCTGTGTCAGTACCAGTAGTTGTACAGTATGAAATTCCATTTATTGAGTGCCTTTTAGTTGAGGTAATATTATATATTTCATATTTTGGGTAGGGGGAAAAAACCCCATTGTCCCTCAACACCTAGGTGCTAATCTCCAGGTAGTCGATTTTTCTACCTGGGGATTAGCACCTAGGTGTGAAATTTCACACCTTTTAATGAGGTGTTAATTACTTTTCAGGTGTGAAAATTGACCATAACTAATAGGTGTGAGATTTCACAGGTTACCACGGTCGTAGCAGCGCCACACAAAACTCTACGGGGATGAAAACGCTGATTTCAACCTTAAAACCATTCCCCCCCCAAAGGACCTCATATTCCATGGGAGGTAAAAACCCTGATTTCTACCCCAACCCCAAAGGACCTCATACTCTGTGGGAGGTAAAAACCCTGATTTCAACCCCAACCTCAAAGGACCTCATACTCCATGGGAGATAAAAACCCTGATTTTAACCCTGACTACAAAGGACCTCATATTCTACGGGAGATAAAAACCCTGATTTGGGTTTTGTTAAGTTAATTTTCAAAGTACCCTATTGACTTAAAAAAATTTGCGTTTGTGAGTGAATTCAGGGGACATTTTGGAACCTGTGATTTCAAGTTTTAAAACATCATCGGGTAGCTAGTGGAGGGAATTCGGGGTAAATGGTAAACCAGATTATGGAATTATTATTATTTTTGTAACAAAAGTCATACAGATATACAGGGGGAATGGTATACATGAATTAATATTCCATGCAAAGACATACAAGAATACACTGGAAAGGGTGTACAAAAAAATACACAGACATGAAATACATTCGTTTTACGAAAATAGTACATCATCGAGACACATTGTTAGTATATACGACACACATCCTCCCCAGTTTATGGATCGTGTGTGAAAGACAATTCATGTAATACACATGGTATGTATGTATGTATGTACAGCCAGTTACAAAAGCGGTGTCGCCTTGCCAGGCCTGGCTCGGAGAGATCGTGCCCTTCTTGCCCTGAAAGTGGCCCACGTTCAAACAACCGATACATAGTTAGAGTAGTTCGAATGGGAGGAGGAGCGAAATTACGGTACTCAGCCAAAGGAATGCATAAATTAATGAAATACTATATATATGGACAAAGAAAGAGAGAGAGAGAGAGAGAGAGAGAGAGAGAGAGAGAGAGAGAAGAGAAGAGAAGAGAAGAGTAGAGAGAGAGAGAGAATGGGGGCGGGTTGAGATGTAGTAGAGTACAAGGAACGGTAACGAAAGAAATTCATACAGTGTATGGAGCGAGAGAGAGAGAGCTTTTATTTCTGTTTAGTTAATCTGAGACCTTCTGTTTTAAGAATATATTATCTTATATTTTTTGGAAAATAATTATTATAAAATCTTATCACATCGTATTGTTTTAAATCGTTATCCTATTTTCTATATAAAAAACCTTAAACATTGTTGGAACTGACTGTTCATATTAATATTATTTAGACGGAAATATCATTTTTCATTATCTTATAAGCAGCTGTATTCTCTCTCTCTCTCTCTCTCTTCATCTGTTGTTCTGCCCTCCGTCTTATATCTCCTGGATCTACTATATAATAATGATAAACGTTTGATATGTTGTTTGGATGTGGCCAAGGATCACAAAGTCGTAAATGGCTACTCAACCAACTTGTGCTTGGCTGCATCTATTTTTGCCCTAAATTAACTAGACTATAATTACCCATATTACCAATAATATACGAATTTGGTCCCAAAGATGTTACACACCAGGTTTTATAGCCGTGGGTTGTATGATTCATCAATTTTGCAAGGGTAATATTTTATTAATCTATGCTAGCAACACATTACAGGATATGCTAATCTAGTACCACAGGATTTGCATTTGTGGCATAACTTAATTCAGTTACCAGTATTTGAGTGTGATGGGCCACTTGGCTCCGCCTCTCGCAACCATCGAGGCTACTTAATAGAAAGTATTTTATATTATATTATATTTATTATACTCTTTCTGAAACTCTTGGTGAAAATGATTTATGTGAAATGAAATGCAGTGAATGTGTGCATCGGTGCCTTATATAATGATGGTGGGGTATAAAGGATGTATACTATTAACATATTATCTAGTGTCTCAAATTATTGGGTGACAGTCTTTAAAATTGGGCAAATCGGTCACATCTTAGCTAACCTGTCCCCCCCCCCCACTCCCAAACCCCACACTGGCTCACGCTTTCTCACTCACCCCCTGTCTCCGGCTCTCCGCCTTTGTTCGTCGCTTCAGCAGATAATGTCAGACACACCTTGTCGGTGTTCTCCCACCAAGCTATTCAAGAAACCATTACTTTCGATATCTCCTGTTCATTCTTTCTTTTACATATCTATGTTTTTAATTTTGATAATGAAATAATTGTAAATATTTGGAAAATATAATGGCGGGGGTAGAATGAAAGGAAATAACAACGCGTATCAACATATATAAGGTGGAGATCGTAATACCTTTACGATAAAAGTTAATATCAATGATTCTAACTCACCATGACGACTGGCACATAGCGTTATATGGTTACTGAGATCATCTTTGTATATTTATTTATTAAAAGAAGGAGATTAACCATATCCATTATACATATATCTATATAATATCTATATATATATAGAATATATATATTATATACATATATTTAAAATTATATATATGTATACATATATATATATATCATATATATATATATATCGTATGTTATATATAATATATATATATATATAATAGTACTATTTATTATTATATTATAATATATATTATTACTATAATTATATATATATAATTTAATATATATAGAATACTAGAATATATAATATATATATATATATTATATATATATATATATATAATTTATAATATAAAAAATAGAACAAAAATATCTGAATTTTATTCATAATACCTATTTTTCATAAAAACGTTAAAATCTTAAAAAACAGAGAAACTTAGAATATAAATCTCATTAAAATTACTTCAGTTTTCTTGCCATTTTGATTTGATGATTCCCATGGAGAAATTATTCGTTTTATTTGTTTCAATTAATTATTTTCCGATTTATCATTCCAAATTTCCTGTCATTTTTTAACCATAAGACTTCTTAAATATAGTTACATAATCCTTGTCAGGAAGTTTAATATCGAGGTGTGGTAAATGTATGGCCGATTTAGCAGCGACATCTGCTTTCACATTACCGACAACTCAACAAGGGCCGGAATCCAGCATATTTCAATATTTACCCCGCGAGAAAATAGTTGGTTGAGGAGCTCTTTAATTTGTAATATCAGTTGATTTCTGTGTGTAACCTTTGAGGGCTTCTATGACACTTCTTGAATCGGAAAAAATAACAAATTTGAGATCCACCTTATTCTCAATTGTTTTAACCGTGTCAATTGTCAATAAAATCGTTGATAGTTCAGAAGTAGATACTGATGCTTTACTAGGTAATGAGAGCCGACTTGTTTTGTCTGAGGATACTGCAACAGAGCCAATCTCCATTGAAGACTTAGAGCCATTAGTATATATATAGCATAGCGAGGTCCATTCCTCTGAATATGTTCCAAGGTATGCTGTTTATGGTGACTCGGCGTATAGTTATATCTTTTTATGATCCAAGGAGGAGGAAAAAAGATGGTTGAATATGATTAATTCTAAAGTTTGTTGATTGTAATAGCCTATTCGCTCTAATTGGGAATGGTGGTTCATGATTGTTTATAATACATCGCTTTGAATAAAGAGTTTCTTTGTTGGAGAATTGGTGGATAGGAGCTTCAATGCACTTCGCATTTTTACAAAGTCTCGATGTAAGGACAAATGTGGCTCCCCACTTTCACATAAGACTGAGATATTAGAGGAAGATCTAAATGCTCCACTGCAAAGACTAAGGCCTCGAGTATATATTGGATCTAAAGACTTTAAGGTAGCTTTAGATCCTGATCCATATATTTGGCTACCATAATCTATTCTAGATAAGAATAATGCTTCATAGATCATCAGTAGAGTTGATCTCTTTGCTCCCCATATTGTATGAGGTTGAGAGCATTATTAAATTTAGATGTGATGTATGACATGTGCGCTTTCCAATTGAGGTGGGTATCGAATATTAGTCCCAAAAATTTTACCTTATCCCGGAATTGGATTTCAGCGTCGCCCAATGTGAGATTTATATCCTGGTTTTGCTTCCATCTGCTATTCTTGTAGAACATTATTGCTGGACTTTTTTTCAGCTGAAAGTCTGAAACCAACAGAAGCAGTCCAAACTTGTATTTTGCGAGTAGCGTTATTCAGAATTCTTTATAAGTGACGAAGATTATTTGACGAGTAGTATATTGCAAAGTCGTCCACATACAGACTACTTTTCACTCCCTGTGGCATTTGAGCAACTATGCCATTACCTCCTAAAGCAAAAATAGTTCCATTTAAAGCACTACCCTGGGGTACACCACAATCAAGGTTGAAAGATTCTGAATAAATATTGTCTATGCGAGTTTGGAATGTTCTTCCACTAATAAAATTTCTAATAAAAATAGGAAGGTGTCCTCGAAAACTGTTGTGATGTAAGGATTTTAGTATTTAATGCCTCCAAATAGTATCTTATACCTTCTGGACGTCAAAAAATATGGCTACTGTGATTTGCTTTCGTTCGAAACCTCTACGGATATAATTTTCCAAGTGTGATACAGAGTCCAAGGAGGATCATTCTGCTTGAGAGCCAAATTTTGAAGCTGATGAAATGTTGTCGCTACGTAAACTCCGGTTCAATATATAATTTACTATTTTTTCCAGTAATTTACATGCCTTTGGAAATAGATGTTGTGTCCAAAGATGATTATAAAAATCTAATAGATAGGACTTAGCCAAAGGTGCTAGATTTTTTATCATATCAAAATTATCTTTACCAGGGGCCGTTGAACTACAATTTGATTATGCAAATTCCATTTCCTCTGTAGTAAATCTTTTATTGTAGAAGATATCTTCCGCTGTATCAAAATTCAATGGAATTGATTCATCTTTTCTTTTAACGGATCGAAAGTGGGCATCCAAATTATTTATGCTGCTTATGTTTTCAATACTGCGTCCAATAACATTTGAGATTGCCTGTGTATCATGAATTAGCGAGCCATTATGTATTAATGCATGTCTGGCAGGTCTGCTATGCGAGCCATTATTTTTTTCTAAATTTCTGCCACACCTTTTGTATTGAAGTAGTTTCTGATATACTGGATAGATATTTTTGCCACGAATTTATCTTCCATTTAATTGCTTCGTTTCTAAATTTAGCAGATATCTTATTAAAATATGGTTTCATAATACTGATTTCTATGGCTATATCAACGAATTTGTTTATGGTATTTCCCAGCATTAGGGGACCAGTACTCAAATTATTAAACCTTTTTTTTTTTTTTTAAGGTTTCTAATTTTCTTCTAATTGCATGCGTTTCATTCATTAATTGAGTTAAAGTCTCTGACCACCAAGGAACCGAGTGTCTCATTGGTCGGGCATTTGTCATAGGCATAGATTTGTCAGCTGCTTTTGTGATGAAGTTTTCGAAGAAATCATTTGTTTCATCCTGATCTTGTGTATAATTGAAGAGAGGCATTTGACCCGTATAAAATTTAAACTTATCCCAGTCAGTTTTATTTGTATTATAACGTTGAATACGAGTAGTTGGTTATCAATATAGGGAAATGACCACTGCCATATAGGTCATCTAGGACGTTTCATTCAAACCTATCAATAATATTGTTGGAACAGAGTGATATCTGTTGATGAATATGTTCCATGAGTTTTTGAACAGCAAGTGCTCATATCTCCCTCGTTTAATATACAGAGGTTATGATCATTTATTATTTGTTCAATCTTGGAACCATTTGTATCAACACTAACTCAGTTCGCAAAGGGGATTGCGGGCGTTGAGGTCTCCAGTTAATATGAAATCCTCTTGCATATCTGGCAAATCTTTGGGTACATTTTACAGATCATAGTTGCAAGAAGGTTGATTATACATATTGTAAATGTTAAAGGTGTTATCATTCAGATGTAATTCAACTCCAGATAATTGAAACTGAAGTTTAATTATCGTGACATCGTCAGTTACTTTGTTATGAATATATATCGCATTTCCTAATGAATCAGAGTTAGGTTTCTGTTTAACTGCGCTACATTACTTTTTTTCTTAGGTTTCGATTCTTTAAATATTACTTCCTGATGTTTACTTTGGCCTGTTGCACGCTTCTTTATAAGATGATCAACACACATACAACCAGTATTGTGTGTTTCTAGTTTACCATATTGGTTTTCATTCTATTTTTTTTTTTTGACAAAGTTATCGATTACATTATTAATTTTGTGTATATTCATGTTCTTAATATCATTCATTTCAGATAAAAAAAAGTAATCATTGCACTCGCAAGAGATTTTGTGGGAAGTTTCATTCTCGGTTGTTTTGTGAGAAATCATTGATTTCCCAGTTATGCCTATAACTGGAGAAAGATTTATTTCTTCGAGGGGTGCATTTAATTGGATTTTCTTCAATTACAATTCGTGTCATAAGGATTCTTATAGACCTCTACCTTTACCACATTTTTAATGGCTTCATTATATTGCTATATTGGGTTTAGATTCAGTGACTTGGAGTTGAAGCAATGTATCTGTTTCTACAACAAGTCGATTTGGTACTTCAACCAACAAATCTTCCTTCATAATAACATTAGAAGAAACCTCTTCAGGTTCACCCAAACATTCTTCTTTATTAGACTTTTTTATTTTTATTTTGGAAGGGTTGTATTTTCAAGGACCCGTTTTTATTCTCTCAGGGTTAGATTTTGGGGGTTCAAGATCAACCATATCCACTTCGGAGAGATCTTCTATATCTTTGGAAGTCTCCTTAGTTGTAAGTATCCCAGATCTGTTTTGTATTGGCAAGGGGGGTTTCTTGTTTATTTTTAACGTTTCGAGTGTCATTGCTTTTTGCATTTTCATTTATTCTGTTGGTATACTTATGCTTAAATGAATAATGAGGCGTAGCTGTATTAGTACAAGAATAATATGGTCCAGGGTGACTCGATGAAGAAGAGTTGGAGAGGCTATGATTCTGCAATTAGGTCTTGTGGAAGAAAGCACCGTTTTTGAACCATCAGTCGAATCACGTGGACTGGATAAAATACTTGAATAAGTTGTTCCTCTGGTATTATTATTTCCCAAGAGTTTTTTCCTGGCGGCTCCAAAGGTAATATGCTCACTATTAGCTGTTTCAACTAGAGCCTGTTCCACTTTATATTGGTGACATTGTCTAGAGTTCGGAGAATGAACTCCCTTACAATGGAAATCAAATTTCTCTTATGCATTCAGAAGAGAGATCATGGAACTGAGCAGTTCAAACATCTTTTCTCATTGGTGCATCTGATACTGACATGGCCAAAATTATAGCACCTAAAACTGCATGGGCCTTGGGTGAAAGTTTTTGACATGGATGTTTAAGTGTCTAATTTTAATATAGTCAGGAAGATATGGTGTGGAAAACACCAATAAGATGGCATTGTTATGGCCTCTTCTGAAAACTCACAGAGATCACCACAATAAATTATTCCCTTTGCATGGTTGAAGGTGTGGTGGGGAAAGACACTCAAAATATTATCCGAAGAAGAGGATGTAAAATTATTTAATAATACTGCTTGAGTCTCATTGCCAGCTTTTATTAGTATATTATCACCATAGTGTTTTAAATTTCCTTGTGGGTTGGTATCAATTTTTTGTTTCTAGGTGGAGTGATCCTTTATTGGTGGAGTGATCCTGTTTGCCTAGGTCGTCAACAGGGTTTTCCTTACTCATGTTGGCAGAGGTCGTCAACAGTGTCTGGGGTTCGCCATAGGATCCAGGGGTAGAGGAAACATCATCAATAATAGTTTTTTTTTTTTTTTTGGGGGGGGGGGGTGGGGGAAGGGTGGTTGGGGGGAGGAGTATTTTAGAGGAAGAAAATTTACAGACTGCATGTCACCTTACAAGAAACCTTATTAGCCTTCCACGAAATTAATTTCACTAGCAATGACACCAGTGAGAGCTGACTCCCGAATGTCCACTCCATACCCTACCTTGAAGGGATGGTAGTATCACCATGATTAGAGTGGCTCAAGTGTAAGTCAACCTGCTTGATAGGACTGAGAGCATTTCAGGAATACAATCATTCCCACTTTAATAATGCGAGGGCCAATTATGGTACTGAGATAGTTCAGCATGCCAATGAAAAGATACTGACATTCTTATGGTCCAAACACTCGGGTATTTGGTTAGACAACCACAGCTCCCACAATTGGTTTCGAAAATAATTCCAATCCCAGCAATGGTATTCCTTCCCAGAAATCATGACAGTGAAAGGAGAATAAGAGGTTGGATAGCAAGGTGGGAGAGAGTTGGTAAAATTTGAAGGAGGTTGAAGTAATAATAAGAAAAAGAAAAAGTATGAGAGAAATTTGGTGTCGAACTGAGGAAAAATCGTCTTCGTATATCTGTTTAATGACCATCGTTTCCATTAAGAATCCTTGTTTTCATACGAGGTAACGTGCCACACACAGCCATACACGATCTGTATAACGCCCGTGGTCTTGACAGTCGTTTGTTTGCAGCCTTTGTGGAGGTTTATTCAGTAATTACAATTATCTACACTTACGTAAGTGTTAGTCGCAGTCGTTGTGTTTATCTATATGGTTGGAATAACTGTTATAACATATAATGTTGTGCACTATAATATACATATTATATACTATATATTATATACTATATATATTTCATACTTATCTATGGCAATGTTTGTAGGGATGGTGGCGGCAAACAAAGACAACTCTGTTGAGCATATAACTCAAAGAGGGCGGATTATTGGTGAGTGGCACAGTCCAAAGGTGGATATTAACCCTCTTACGCCGATTGGACGTATTAAACGTCGAGTCAAAATGTCTCCCGTATGCCGATTGGACGTATTATACGTCGACTCAAAAAAGTTGTTTTAAAAATTCGCGAAAAAATACTAATAGGCCTACCAGCCAAAAACTTTTGAATCACGCGCCTTGGGGGATGCTGGAAGTCACGGATCAAGGCGTTGTTTTGTTTACAATCGTTATGCAGGCGCGCAAGCGCGAATTTCTTTCTTATCGCACTAAAAAGTATCAGTGACACATCTCAAAATTTATTTTGTCATTTTGACATAATTTTTGCACCATTTTAAATTATCCATTACATGGAGTATTATATATGAAAATGTGCGAAATTTTATTTAAAATACAACAAAAAAATACTCATGATTGTAGCTTTTATCACTTTTGAAATATTTGTATATAAATAACGATAAGTGCCAAAATTTCAACCTTTGGCCAACGTTGACTCTACCGAAATGGTCAGAAAACTCAATTGTAAGCTAAAAATATTATATTCTAGTAATATTCAATCATTTTACTTCATTTTGCAACGAATTGGACGTCTCTAGCACAATATTTCGATTTGTGGTGAATTTATGAAAAAAACTTACGTCCGCGCGGTAACTCTTCCGATAGATTTTTTCGTGCGATTGTCCTAATGTTTGCACCATTTTAAATTTGCCGTTACATAAAGTTTTATATATGGAAATGTGCTCAATTTCATGCAAAATACAACTAAAAACATTCCATGGTTGTAGCTTTTATCAGTTTTGAAATATTTTCATATAAATAACGATAAGTGCAAAAATTTCAACCTTCGGTCAACTTTGACTCTACCGAAATGGTCGAAAAACACAATTGTAAGTTAAAACTCTTATATTCTAGTAATATTCAATCATTTACCTTTATTTTGCAACGAATTGGAAGTCTCTAGCACAATATTTCGATTTATGGTGAATTTATGAAAAAATAACATTTCCTTACGTCCGCGCGGTAACTCTTCCGAAAAAAATCAGAAATTTTTTCGTGCGATTGTCGAAATGTTTGCACCATTTAAAATTAGCCGTTACATAAAGTTTTATATATGAAAATGTACGCAATTACATGTACAATACAACGAAAAATGATTGAAGGTTGTAGCTTTTATCTTTTTCGAAATATTTGCATATAAATCACGATAAATAGAAAAAACCACGTTCGGTCAACTTTGACTACCGAAATAGTCGAAAAACGCAATTGTAAGCTAAAACTCTTACAATCTAGTAATATACAGTCATTTTTATTCATTTTGAAACAAAATCGAAGTGTCTAGCACAATATTTAGATTTATGGTGAATTTTAAATAAAATTTCTTTCCCTCCGCGCGCTGATTCTCGGCCGCAAATCTCCGAAATGCGCACTTCGCATTCTCCTAATATTTGCTCCTTTTCATATTAGGCGTTTTATAGTTTCATATATGAAAATGTGTGCAAATTCATGAAGAATACAAACAAAAATATTTGAAGGTTGTAGCTTTTCTCATTTTTTCAATATTCGCATATAAAATATATATATAAAAATTCGACATTCGGTCAACGCTCTTACAGTATCGTAATATTCAATCATTTGTCTTCATTTTGAAACAAATTGGAAGTCTCTAGAACAATTTAGATTTATGGTGAATTTTTGAAAAAAACATTTTTTTACGTCCGCGTGTTACGAATTCATGCATCATTTTGTGATAATATTTTTTCTGTGTTGCTTTGATTGTTTTGCTTTGATCGTTTTATAATGTGTTATATATCAAAGTGATCGCAATTTAGTGTAAAATACAACGAAGAAAAAAAGTAACTCGTTAGCTTTAACCGTTTTTTGCACAGCTCGATTTGAATACAATTATGTATGAATTTTTTTTTGTCACTACCATATATCGCATTATTTATATATGATAATGATATTTTTTTCATTTCTGATGGTTGCATACTAAACTTCAGGCAATGACAAAAAAAGGAGCCAAAAATGAACTCTTAATCTTGAAAACTAAGCGCGCTGTGATTTTTTGAAAAAATTATTTTTTCTGCTTCCGCGCTCACTCCAAACCCGCCTCGGCATACGGGAGACGTTTTGGTTTTTAAGGCTTAGGCGTAAGAGGGTTAAGATGGCAGGAAGAGGGGACATGGGCAAATAGACCAAGGAGAGGACGACCACGTGTAACAACACGACAACACGACGAACAAATCATTGCAGTATCCAGAGCGAACCCCAAGAAAGCAGCGGTAACCATCATGCAAGAATTGCATCTCCCGTGCACTCCACAGACAACCAGACGTCGCCTGAGGGAGCACCGGATCGGTTGTCATGTTCCGGCGGTCAAAGAAGAGCTAAGTGAATGGCACCGTGACGCTCGTCTGGGCTTTGCTCTTCAACATCTCGTTGATGGTTCCGATTATTGAGAAAGTGTCATCTTTAGTGACGAAACTTACTTTACATCGGTGGAGGCCACAGCAAGGCATGTTTGGCGACGCATCGGCACAAGATATGATGCTAGCAACATTCAAGAGAGAGCCAGGAGCGGCAGGGTTGGATGTCGAGTCACGGCCCAGGGGAACTAGTAAGGGTGAACGGCAAGTTGAATGCCAGGGAATATGTATTACTTCTACAAGATGTGATGCTGCCAACAGTAAGAGCCATGACAATCCCTGACAGCGAACCCATCATCTTTGTCCGGGACAATAGCCCCATACACACCACCCACATTGTGACCGAGTGGTGCAGGAGGCACCCTGAAATTCAGGTAATAGACTGTCCTGCCAAAGGCTGATATCAACCCCATAGAAAATCTATAGGGGATAATGAAACCAGAAATAAAAATGGGATCAAAACGGACATGTGATGCTACTGACCGATCAGTGAGAGAGGTATGGGAGTCCGTGCGACGCAGACCAAACATCTGCGAACGCCTCGTAGTTTCCATGCCAACCCGCCTGAACGAGGTAATAGTCGCCCGCGGTGGTTGGACCCGCTATTAACGAGGTCATTAATTTGTCATGTAGATATACGTATTCATACTCGTCAGGTGTATGAAGTTGCACATTAAGTATAGGTTATTTTTACATGCAATAAAATATTCGTGTAACGAATTCAATTTCATTGTTACCCGTTACCCATGTTATTTCATTATTTTTTCATGTAATAAAATAGCATCCAAATCCTGTACTAGATAGTATACCCAGTAATGTGTTCTTAGCATGGAATAATAAAATATTATCCTTGTAAAATTGATGCTTTGATTAATCATACAACCCACGGTAACAAAACCTGGTGGGTAACATCTGTGTGACCAGATTCGTATATTATTGG
Organism: Macrobrachium nipponense; assembly: GCF_015104395.2. NCBI lineage: Eukaryota > Metazoa > Arthropoda > Malacostraca > Decapoda > Palaemonidae > Macrobrachium > Macrobrachium nipponense. The sequence goes on from NC_087205.1 coordinate 52,970,032, forward strand.
TAATACAGGTAATTAAAGGGAAAAAACAGATGCAGCCAAGCCCAAGTTGGTAAAGTAGCCATTTATGGTTTTGTGATCCTTGGTCACATCCAAATAACATATCAAACATTTACCATAATTCAAATAGTGGATCCAGGTGATATAAAACGGAGGGGAGAAGGACAGATGAGAGAGAGAGAGAGAGAGAGAGAGAGAGAGAGAGAAATACATCTGTTTATAGGATAATGAAATGGAGGATAATACAGTCTGAATAACAGTAATATGAATAATCAGTTCCAACAATATTTAAGGCTTTTTATATAGACAATATGATAATTGAAAACAATACGATGTGATAAGATTTCATAATTATCTTCCAAAATACATACGACAGCAAATTTATTAAAGCAGATGGTCTCAAATATATCGATCAGATTAATACCTAAACAGGAATAAAAGTTCTCTCTCTCTCTCTCTCTCTCTCTCTCTCCATACACTGTATGCAATTATTGCGTTACCGTTCCTGTACTCTTATTATATCTCGCTCCTCTCTCTCTCTCTCTCTCTCTCTCTTTCTTTCTTTGTCTATATATATTTCATTCATTATTGCATTTCTTTGCCTGATTACCGTAATTTTGCTCCTCCTCCCATTCGAACTACTCTAACTATGCATCGCTTGAACGTGGGCCACTTTCAGGGCAAGAAAGGCATGATCACTCCAAGCCAGGCCTGGCGGGGTGACGCCGCTTTTGGAACTGGCTGTACATGTCGCTAACGGTTGTATCCAGCTTACCATTACCCTCAAGGTTAGTATAATTATTATCAATATTATCACAAATCTCTTTTCTATTCATTAAAAGCTTTCGAAGCCATGGTGAGAGTGTGCGTCTTAATAATCCTATGGTTCAAGAGTTAAAGAGCCACCGAATCCCGCAGTCGAGCTTCCCAGTCACCAAACGCGACATTATGTGTTATTAAAGATGTTCCCTTTTATCACAACCACTGATTAAACAAGTTGTATCAGGCTACCCTCCAAGACTCCCACCTAAAGATATGAATCACGCTAAAGCCCGACCCACTATCGAACTGTTATCTCTCTCTCTCTCTCTCTCTCTCTCCTCTCTCTCTCTCTCTCTCTCTCTCTCCTCTCTTTCCAGCTACGCTTCGTGACATTCAGCATCTCAAATTTCCTTTTTTTCTTCTGTTTCCCCAGCTCGCGGTCGTACGTCATCCCTGACTTCTATAAAGTTTATTATTTGCATTTTACTCAGTATAGTGACTCACAGTCAGGTGGTTTGTAGTTACATAACCATGCATTTAATAAGATCTATTTTCGGTTTCGAGTAGGATACTACCCGTCACCAGTATATATTTATCTCATTTTTTCCCGAAAGTCGCTCCCGAACTTATTGCATTAGAAGAATACTCGCAATCCCCTCCACTTTAAACAATCGTTATAAGTTCTGACTCTTCTTACTACCCGACTTCCAATCTGAACATTTCGTCTTTTGAAATATCATAAATAATATCTTTTTACCCTCCGATCACTCCTGTGTAAATGGTGTACTGATAAAACCTCTTTCATTCCCGATAGTATATTTCTTATTATTCCACGGAGACTGGAGCAGTGTACGAAAAAACAGAACGCAAAGTCTGCACTTGTACGAAATATGTGGTTGTATCTGTCTTTTAACTTCGTAAACGGTATTTATATTCAGAATGATTACGCAGAAATCAGAAAAATCCATGTGATCATGTTTTCATGCCCGGCTCCGATTGCTTTCTGTTTCGGAAGATAATTGCGTTATTCTCCCGAGGAATATACTCTTGAATATTAAATGTAGTGTCCCCATTAATAGTGATATGTATATTTACTTAACTTGCATTGTTCGAAATATAACCCGTTCCTGGCATAGGCTACTCTCCCGAAAAATTCTTAGTATCAACCAAGGCGATTGTTAACTTCTTGGGAATACACGCTCCAAATGCCTGATCGATTAATATAGAATATAGATGATTCATTCGTTCCGATGATATACGTTTTATACTGATAAAGCCTCATTCAAAGCGGACATGGCGTTATAGTGCGGGGTAACCCTGTTAATCCATAATTTTGCCTCCTCCAAGTTCAACTGGTTCAACTCTCCATTTATATCTATACCCAAAATCCAGCTGTTATTAGCCATTTCTAACCTAATTCTCAAATCCACCGATTCTAGTAAATACATGTCAATACTCACTAGATCAAGGAGCAAGGGGGAGTAGGTATGTATACCAAGCGATTTAGAAGTCGCCATGACACTTGTTTCCCACCTGGCAGCCTCCGGGAAGGTATTAGTCGTGAATGCTCTCATCTACCAAACGTCCCTTTATCATTGTCATTAAACAATCCACTCCATCCTAACATAGTCATCGCAATAGGTTTTATATTTTTTAACAGATTAATATATGATTGATAGTGAAATATCGGACAAGATTTCACCAACATCTCATTCAAAATTATGGATACGGATTTGAAAAGTGTTACTTATTCCGTTGACAAACGCTTCCCTACCTTCATCCGTATTCAAACGTGATATACTATACCCCGAAAAAAGCTTCTGATTCGGGAACTTTCTTTAACGTCCATTGCATAGTATGCCCATCCTTTTTCTTTAGAGGAATAACCTGTAAATACCTTGAAAACTGATCGATGACTATTAAAAGATATTTTATAATCTTCGTTATAAGGGGCGAGTTTAGACATGTCAGCCAGATCACTGCTAACGGTGACCCGAGGTTTCGGGGATATCACCTTTCTTCGAAGGAATTGCTTCAGTGTAACTTTATGTAAAGCATAAGAGGGTTGACTCTTTAGATAATTTTTTGACACCATCTCTAAATAATATATTTATATCGCTAAAACAGTCGGGGTATTCAACATTTTCGTATATCTTCTTCAATACCCGTAGCTGCTTCTTAGTCACCACTGTTGATAAATAATTTGATATTCGGTTTCACCCGTCATATTAGTCCTGAGCTGTAAGCTATCAGGTGCGAGGTCAACCAGTAGATAACTGTACTACTGGATACGAGATAATGCCTTCTCATAATATCTGTAAGAATTCGCCACCCTTCTGATGTCCGGTTAACTGACGAATCAAAGTTTCAATTTGAATGTGATGGTAGCAGTTGAGACTGATATTTCTACTGAATTTACTCGAATGGAATACATTCTGCGTTATGAACACGACGGAGATTGACGAATGCCGTCCAGCAGTAAACGCCTCTGTTATTGAGAGTGTATAACAGTCCCACGTCAGTCGTCCCTCGATTTATATATTCAAAGGGGTTTAATAATTCTTTACTAATCCCGATCTTGTTCCCTATAGGCGAGTACTTCTGTAATGGATGTTCATTCACCCTGCAGTATAGTACTATATTATGGATTTTTTTTTTTCATACTCTTCAATTATCTTCTGGCAAATCACACCCTTTCCCGAGTTGTTGCTATGATAATTCGGGACGGATATGCGAACAGATCTATCGCTTCTGCGAAGAAAATCGTTGCTTGCATCTCAAATGTTCCGATGATGACACTTCATACGAAGAGAAAGAATGTGTAAAATGAAGGTAGCAAATATTTTATTCACTTAGATTAGACATTACAAACGAATACATTTGATATACACTGAATAGTCATATCATAATAAATTTCTTATTTACATAAAACACACAGGTGTGGAGATAAAGGGTGTAAAAAGTAGTTAGCAAATATTGTATTTCAAACAAGGTTCTTGAATCAGGAACTTTTTTCGGGGGGTATCACGTTTGAATACGGATGAGGGTAGGGAATTCTATAACAAGCAGGTGAGGGAATACCTAAACGACAGAAATATAAAATTATATAGTGTACATCTGAGAGAAATTAAAGCGGCGATAGCTGAAAGAGTTATCAGGATACTTAAAAGTAAAATATATAGTTACTTAACTCACAATAATACAAATAAATACGTTAATGTGCTGCATGACTTCACTACCAGCTATAATAATACGCCACACAGAGGATTAGGCGGGCAGACCTCGAATCGCATTCACGGGTTAGTAGACAGAGAGAACATAAGCCGCAGTTTTTTCAGGATATAGAAAAAAAAAAAAAACGGATCACCGCGGAAAGAACCCATCAGTTCCCTTTTTGAAGGTTGGTAGTATAGTCCATATAGCAGATGAGGACAAGACTGTATTCTTCAGGAAAGGATATACCGTGCAGAACACTTGCACTTACCATTGATATAAAAATAGGGAAAGTTGACGGGAAACAGACTCCTACCGTATATTATTTAGAGGACTTGCAAGGGGGGAAGACTATAAAGGACTTTTATAAATGAGGGTTAATCCCCGCTAACCTTCCAGAGCTCTACGTCAATATTTTAAAAAAGAAGAAAGAGAGGTAATAGGACGCAGTACTACGTCAAGTGGAGTGGGGTACCCGGAACAATTTAATTCCTGGTTGGATGAATCTCGGCTTGTTGGGTATGAGTCATCTTAGTAAAAGTGCGTTAATATAAAATAAATGAGTTCATCCTATTTATATCGTGTCTTTCAGCTCCGAAGGGGAATAGAGTAATACCTATACATCAGGAAAAGAATTTATTAGTACTATTTCCGAGTCTTTAGAAACTCTCTTCAGGGGAAATCTAACGCAAGATAAAATTCATGAGAAAAGGCTCAGAACGTTTAGGAAGGAGATGCGCGAAGTCTCCTTGAAGAAGACTCCGTTACTGAAGAAGAAGGAAATATTTAAGGGTAGTGAAGGCGGCGGCGCAATTTTATCTGTATTACTTCCCATAGTTGCGGGATTAATAGCAAGTCCGTTCAAATAATAATAACACCTTATCACTGATAGGAAATGTTTTGAAGGTAGGTAGTATAGTACGTGTAGCATATGAGAATAGGACTGTATTCTTCAGGAAATGGTATACCGTGTAGGAAAAAAAAAAAAATCGGGAAAGTTGACAAGAAACAGAATCCTACAGTATATTATTTAGATAACTTGCAAGGGGGAGACTATTAAAGGGCTTTTATAAAGAAAGATTAATCCCCGCCGACCTCCGCAGTTCTACGACATCAATATTTAAAAATAAGGGGAAGAGAGGAAATGGGACGCAGTACTACATCAAGCGGAGGGAGTACTCCGAACGATTAAATTCCTGGGTGGATGAATCTCAGCTTGTTCGGGTATGAGCCATCCTATTAAAAAAGTGTTAATATTTTTATCTACTCCCGAGAATAACTTATGTTAGGTTGATGAAAGAAAGAGGGGCAGGAGAAGGGAGATCGCATGTGATCGGAAATAACGTTAGTAATAGTAAAGGCGGTTGTAATGGTAATAGTAATAAAGGTAATATGAATGTAAGCATTTACAACACGGGGGATAGACGTAAAGTTCCAACGTCGGTTAAAATCAATTATACCTCCTCCTCCAGCTGGTAAAACGAAGAGAGTTGTCATACCGTAAAACAGCATTAAGCAACGTATCACTCAGGAACATGGAAATCCTCCCTTAAGTAATATAATTCCCATATCGTTTAATGAGAGCCAAATCCATTATGTGGGACATCGAAGGGAATTTACTAACAACCCCCCCCCCCCCCCACACACACACTTTTAGTGGATCGAAGAACTAACGCAGTAAACGTACACGATTATCAACACTTGATTAACATAGCGAGTATCAAGGAGTGGTTGATAAGAAATGACACGTTTAAAAAAAAAAAAAAAAAGTTGAATATCTGACTGGGGCATAAACTAGATGCAGGAAAAGTAGGAGGAGTGCTGGAGAGGAAGGGTCTAGAAGGATTTAGATTAAGGACCTCTTATTAAGAACATTCGTGAGGAAATGAGCTATAGCAGGAAGATGGCCAACACCTGTCCGGACATGCACGCGTGAGCGGAGGAGATGCGGGCGGACATGTACACACGGGCGGAGGGAATGCGTCCAGACATGTACATGCAGGCGGAAGGGATATGGCCTGGCATGTACACGCGGGCGGAGGGGATGCAGTCGGTGCGTGTCAAAACGAAAAAAAAAATCGAAAAAAAATTACATTTACGTATTTCTTGAGGGGTCTTACTCACCTTCTTAATTCAATTTTAAGTTGTGAGACATCAATCTTATCCTTGTAAAAGCTTGTCTTTTGTATTCTGGCACATATATTTCCCCTATACGTTACCTACTACGTAGAATTTACAGATTTATTTTTTATTAATGGCCAAATGTTTTCTAATGATTGTCCACTATTTCCTTCTCTTACACATCTTATAAAAAATCTGTAACCTGGTGAATGAACATCCATTACAGAAGTACTCGCCTATAGGGAACAAGATCAGGTTAAGTTAAGAATGATTAAACCCCTTTGAATATATAGATCGAGGGACGGCTGACGTGGGACTGTTACAATAACAGAGGCGTTTACTGCTGGACGGGATTCGTCAATCTCCGTCGTGTTCATAACGCAGAATGTATTCCATTCGAGTAAATTCAGTAGAAATATCAGTCTCAACTGCTACCATCACATTCTGATGAAGAATAGAGACATAGTTCAAATTAAAACTTTGATTCGTCAGTTAATCGGACATCAGAAGGGTGGCGAATTCTTACAGATATTATAAGAAGGCATTATCTCGTATCCAGTAGTACGGTTATCTACTGGTTGACCTCGCACCTGATAGCTTACAGCTCAGGACTAATATGACGGGTGAAACCGAATATCAAACTATTTATCAACAGTGGTGACTAAGAAGCAGCTACGGGTATTGAAGGACATATACGAAAATGTTGAATACCTCGACAGTTTTAGTGATAACAATACATTATTTAGAGATAGTGTCAAAAAATAATATAAAGAGTCAACCCTCTTATGCTTTATATAAAGTGATATCCCCGAAACCTCGGGTCAGGGTATATTCCCCGGATGAATAACGCAATTATCTTAGGAAACGCAGAAAGCAATCTGGGCCGGGGATGAAAACATAATCACTTACAATACTTTTAAATGGGGAGATGTATATTCTGTTTTAGTTTCACGACCGAGGATGTGAAGGATTTGCTACCGGTCGAAATTTCCAAGGATAACAATTGATTCAATAGGATAATTCAGTGCGACGTCAGAGGGTGAAGTGGATGGATACTAGAGAATTAGAAATATCTTTAAAAGACACGTTAGGGCCATTAATTAGATATTTAGGAATATTCGCCTCAGATGATGGAGAGTTTATATTACCGTTAAGTAATAATGAAGCTTTAGTCTTTACATCTAACAGTCTAGAGTCATCTTCGGGTATTAATAATATACGTCACTGGGTAGAGAATTAGAAATATCTTTAAATAACACGTTAGGGCCGTTAATTAGATATTTAGGAATATTCGCCTTAAATGATGTAGGCGGGTTTATATAAGTAGAAATAAACCTTTATTCTTTATATCTAACACTTTAGAGTCATCTTCGGGTATTATTTCTGGGTATATTTCTACGTGGAAAGGTAACCCAAAAATTTGATTATTTTTTTTTAGGGTTACGCTACCGAGCCTGAATTTTAATCACAAGGAGTTTTCAGATTTCTGCGTAATCATTCTGAATATAAATACCGTTTACGAAGTTAAAGGACAGATACAACCAGATATTTCGTACAAGTGCAGACTTTGCGTTCCGATTTTTCGTACACTGCTCCAGTCTCCGTGGAATAATAAGAAATATACTATCGGGAATGAAAGAGGTTTTATCAGTACACCATTTACACAGGAGTGATCGGAGGGTAACAAAATATTATTTATAATATTTCAAAAGACGAAATGTTCAGATTGGAAGTCGGGTAGTAAGAAGAGTCAGAACTTATAACGAATGTTTAAAGTGGAGGGGATTGCGAGTATTCTTCTAATGCAATAAGTTCGGGAGCGACTTTCGGGAAAAAAGGAAAGAAATATATACTGGTGACGGGTAGTATCCTACTCGAAACCGAAAATAGATCTTATTAAATGCATGGTTATGTGACTACAAACCACCTGACTGTGAGTCACTATACTGAGTAAAATGCAAATAATAAACTTTATAGAAGTCAGGGATGACGTACGCACCGCGAGCTGGGGAAACAGAAGAAAAAAAGGAAATTTGAGATGCTGAATGTCACGAAGCGTAGCTGGAAAGAGAGAGAGAGAGAGAGAGAGAGAGAGAGAGAGAGAGAGAGATAACAGTTCGGGCTATAGCGTGATTCATATCTTCAGGTGGGAGTCTTGGAGGGTATCATGACACAACTTGTTTAATCAGTGGTTGTGATAAAAAAGGAGCATCTTTAATGACTCATAATGTTAGGGGTAGGGGGGGGGGGGGGGGGGGGGGGGGGGGGGGGGCGGGGGGGGGGGGGGGGGATGAGGAAGCTCAACTGCGGGATTCGGTGGCTCTTTAACTCTTGAACCATTGGATTAATAAGACGCACACTCTCACCATGGCTTCGAAAGTGGTTAATGAATAGAAAGGAGGTTTGTAATAATATTGATAATAATTATACTAACCTTGAGGGTAATGGTAAGCTGGATACAACCGTTAGTGACATGCGCATACCATTTGTGTTAGATGAATTGTCTTTTATGCACGATCCATAAACTGGGGAGGATGTGTCGTATATACTAGCAATATGTCTCGATGATGTATTATTTTCGTAAAACTAATGCATATCATGTCCGTTTATTCTTTTGTACACCTTTGCCAGTGTATTTTTGTATGACTTTGTATGGAATATTAATTCATGCTTACCATCCCCCATGTAAACTGTGTGACTTTTGTTACAAAAATAATAATTCCATAATCTGATTTACCATTTACCCCGAATTCCCTCCACTAGGCCCCCAATGATGTTTTAAAACTTGAAATCACAGGTTCCAAAATGTCCCCCGAATTCACCCCCAAACCCCAAATTTTTTTGAAGTCAATAGGGTACTTTGAAAATTAACTTAACAAAACCCAAATCAGGGATTTACCTCCCGTAGAGTATGAGGTCCTTTGGGGAGTTAGGGTTGAAATCAGGGGTTTCACCCTTAGAGTTTTGCGTGGCGCTGACACGACCGTGGGAACCTGTGAAATTTACTCAAGTCAGATCTCATCACCATGATTTGCTTTTCCAGGCGCCTTTTCCAAGGAGGTTGCTGTTTTGGTTTCTGTTGGGTTGGTTGTGCTGGTGGTGTTGGTGTTCGAATCTCCATCAGTTCCGCTACTAATCTTGCTCCTGCATATGCCAAGTTATTTGTTTCTGTGATACTGGTGGTGTGTATTATGCCCATTATTTCACTGACCACACTTGTTTTCTGCCTTAATTTCTTGGTGTTGTAGGCTTTCATGGAGGGGATCTTTGTTCTCTCTGTATCTGGTTCCATCCATTGTCTAATCTTTTCTACCCATTCCGTCCTCTCTGTTACTTCGTCGGTGTTTCTTAGTGCGTCGTTGTTTGATACCTCATCATCCCTGTCGTCTTCTGTGGCATCTTTATTATTATTATTATTATTATTATTATTATTATTATTATTATTACTTATTATTATTATGATTATTATTATTATTATTATTATTATTTATTATTATTATTATTATTATTAATTATTTTTGTTAAAAATGACTGCTGCTTCAGCACTATTAATCTTGTAGAGTCTTCTCTATCTTCCTGAAGACGGCTTTCTCGTTGTTGCTTAGACTGGCGAGCAACGCACCAAAGGGCATGATAAAATTCGGTTGTGTCATTTGATTTATTATTGCTTATATAATTCTCTCTCTCTCTCTCTCTCTCTCTCTCCTCTCTTTCTCTCTCTCTCTCTCAATGCGACGTTTCTTCCTGATCCACAGGACATTATCAAGCGATGACTGCTGAGGGACTGAATTGCAGTGTTGTTGTGTTGTTTGTTGTTTTTGATTTAGCTGACCTTGTGTCAGCACGGGCTCTTGCTCACAGAGCAGCCAGGAAGAATTGCAGTGGCAAGTCCTTCTTCTTATATTGTGATGTTGCGGGCTCTTGAGTACGGTCAGAGCACCTCTCCGGCAGGTCAGGTTTTCATTGGTTCCTGGGAATGTGACTCATACGGCTGGCGTTTACGAGTCTTGCAGACCTTCTCAGGCGTGGGTATCACCAGGATACCTCTTGATTGGCTTTTACCTGAGTGACGTCACCCCTGGTATTATTCTCATGGCCGGTGTTTGTTTCATGCACGCTGGTACTTTCATTGGGGGGGAGGGGTGTGGTCCTCCTCACACACGTCAGTATCAGGAATGCTTCTTGGGTGGTATTAAGGGGAGGCTTTTGTTCGAGGATAAGCAGCACTTCTAGGAGATGAGAATAATACCAGGGGTGACGTCACTTAGGTAGAAGACAATCAAGAGGCTCCCGGTGATACCCCGCGCCTGAGAAGGTCTGCAAGACTCGTAAACGCCCGCCGTATGAGTCACCTTCCCAGGAACCAATGAAAACCCGACCTGCCGGAGAGGTGCTCTGACCGTACTCAAGAGCCTGCAACATCACAAAATAAGAAGAAGGACTCGCCACTAGCTTAATCTAAATCAACAAACAACAACCACTGGAATTCAGTCCCTCAGCAGTCATCTCCTGCTAATTTCCTGTGAATCAGGAAGAAACGTCGCGTTGGAGAGAGAGAGAGAGAGAGAGAGAGAGAGAGAGAGAGAACTGTATAAGCAATAATAAATCAAATGACTCAAACGAATTTTACCATGCCCTTTGGTGCACTGCTCGCCAGTCTAAGCAACAACGAGAGAGCCATCATCAGAAAGATAGAGAAGACTCTTTACAAGATTAATAGTGCTGAAGCAGCAGTCATTTTTAACAAAACGTGCCTACGAGAGGGTCTCCTTCCGAAATATTATTATTATTATTACTATTATTTGACCCAATGTCACAGAGAAAAATTACCTTACGAAAACAGGCCTAAGCAATCCAACCATTGTGGTCAAGGCCTAAGCAAAGCATCTGCTCTTGGACCAAAGCAGTGTCAAGCATAAATGGTTCCTGTGTAATTTACAGGGCTTTCTTTGCATACAGTAGCGAAGTACACTAAACATTAATGTAGTACAATCACTAAACACTAACATTCACAATGCACTTACACTCAGTAAGCACTCACACTTACATGCATTCACTATACACACACACACACACACTTAACATACACTCACACACAATAACACTAAACACACTGAATACCCATCACTCACTAGGCACTCACTATACACTAAATCCCCACTAAACACTTGAAACACTAAACTCACTAAATACTCATGATACCCCAAACACTCGGTAAACATTAACTAAACACTCACTTAATCCTAAACATTAATTAAACACTAAACACTCACTAAACCCTAAGCACTCATTAAATGCTTACCAAACCCTAAATACTTATTAAATACTAAACAGTGAGTGAACATTCACTCATTGAAACTCAATAAACACGTACACACTAAACATTTGCTAAACACTAACATTCACAAGACATTCACTAAACACTCACCGAATACTTACTAAACATTCACCACACAAACAATCACAAAACTTTAACTGGACCTAAAAACTCACTAAACATTCACTGAATACATACACACTAAACATTCACTAAGCCCTAAACACTCACTGAATACTTAGACACTTATTCACTAAACACTAACATTCACAAGACATTCACTAAACGCTCACTTAACATTCACAAAACATTCGCTAAAACCCCAAAGACAAAGTTCTTCCATATTACCTTCCAGTCAAATGAAGGATATAAATATACTACAGAGTGTTATGTTTTTTTTAAATACTTCGGTAAACACTTTTTTTTGGATAACATTGGAAAATTATGAACCTCCTTTACTTTAACTATGAAGCTAATAGTATAATTGTAATATGGTGTGGGATAGCAAAATATCTGTGGAGCTTTAAAGTCGAAGTCAAAGAACTTACACAACCTAAAATAACAATAATGGAAAATTAAGCTCTGAGGACCCTTATTCAATGTGACAGTTTTTAAAAAGGTTTTAACAATAATAGCATTAGCTTTAGCTCTCACATCGACAACAGCCAAACCACCTTCAGTCCTTCCTCTAGTCATTGTAGATCGTTTAATTGGTTCATATCTACCACACCAAATACCTCTTAAAAACTAGTCTCTCAACTCTGACGCCATAATTATGAGTTAAGGGATACACATGAGCAATATACCATACTTTTGCCAGAATGCACGCATTTGCATATGACGTCCTCTGAAAAAGGTTCAATTTCCTTGCAAGAAGCACTTTCAAATGGTTATCTATTTTACTTATGACATGTTCCCAATTATTCTTTAGACTTTCCTTATAATCATTATAATGATGGATACCTAGCGTGAACAAAGAAGTAACATTCTGCCTTATCCATGTAAGGGGCCAGCCCCTTTTATTCTTCCAACCACTTATACTGAATAGTCTTGACTTTTCATTTCTATTAATTTTGCTATTTGTGGCTAACTCAAATTCCTGCATAATTTTATCCACTTCTCTTAAACTATCTTCTGTTGTGATTATTATATTATTATCATCAGCATAACCAACTACTTTGAGAGTAGTGTGATCAGGTAAGGGTTTCACATTAATATTTTCCTTAATTGCTATAAAGAACGATTCTTGATAGGTTGCATATAACATCATGCTAAGTGGACATCCTTCCCTGACTGACCTTGCTATGGGGAAAAAGGAAGTTATATTATTATTCACACACATTGCACTTTCTATTTGATTATATAGTATCCTTATTTTCTTACAAATTCGTCTCCAAACCCTAGACACTTCAAAGACTTGAACAAAAATTCTGTATTGACCATAGCAAAGGCCTTATACCAGTCTAATTTAAGAAAGTCAGCGTCCATATCAGTAGAATTAGCATAATACATAACATCCATGATCAACATATTACATTGAACAAATGCTTCGTCCTGGAATACAGCAAAACTGACTAGTATCAATCACTTTGTCTAACACTTCTTTCATACGAATAGCTAAAAGTTGAGAAATTATTTTACAATCAAAACAAAGGAGAGAAATTGGTCTCCAATTCTTCAGCTCTTTTTCGCCTCCGCCTTTATGAATAAGTGCAATGACCCCTTTCCTTTGCGAAACTGAAATCACCTTATTTCCCATTACATACTTTGCCAATGAAGAAAAATCATCCCCAGTTACATCCCAATTTTTTAAATAGAACTTCACTGGCAGACCATTGATTCCATGTGTACGATTCTTCTTAAAACTTTTGATAACTTTCAAAATTTCCCCTTTTGAATAATCTTTATGCAACTCTTCCCTGTCACTGTCATCAAGCTTTATTTTTAAGAAGGATAAAATTTTTCTTGCATTTCATTATTAACCGCCCTGAACTATATTACTCAGAATAAAAGGAATTAACATAATTATTTATACTAGCCGAGGATTGAAGCTTATACCCCTTATTATCTTTTAAACAAGCAATTACTTTCTTCACCATAAATTATTATTGTTTGGCTATTACAAATTTTGAAACTTTCTCATCATTTTGAAGATTTAGCGAACGGGATCGAACTTTGATACCTTCTGCAAATTCGTCTCTTATTTCCCCAATTTTCTTTTTCACATATTTGATTTCTAACGTGTTAGGATTTCTGGTCTGATAAGAAGCCTCGTACAAATATCATAATCTACATTCTAACAAGTTTAACATACCAAATCTCTGTTGTTTCTTAAAAGAACATGCTTTCATATAGAACTTTTTAACTTCCTTTCTAACCAGAATATCCCACCACACTAATATATTAGCATATTCACCCCTTTTCCTCTGTAACTCAGTCCAATTTTGTTTAAAGTTTTCTTTTATTTCGGTGTCTTTTAGAACAGAACAATTAAGCTTCCAGTAAGATTTCCCTAACTGTGCTACAACAGGTAATCTTATATCGCACAAGAAACAAGTGTGGTCTGAAAACGACACTGGAACAGTTTTAGTTTCTGTGACACTATTTTTGTCTATCAGCATATAAATCCTGTCCAAACGCGCAGCATAGTTTCCCCTAACAAAAGTGTAATTGGGGTAACCTATGACGGATGTTATGGACATCCTTTATCTTCAGAGCATCAACAATATTCCTCAAACCATTCGAAAGCAAGAATTTTTTGGATGTGGAGAGTCCTTATCAGTAATGATACAATTCCAATCTCCCCCAATAATCGCCTTATCACAATTATTCTGTATCAGTGATAAGAAATCCTTCTAAAAAAATTCCTCTCTCTCTATGGAATTTATTTCCTGAATGAACGTTATGTTCACAATATCTGTAAGCTTGCTTTAATACTTTAATGACACTTTACATAGTCTTGACGTTGGATGTAAATACACATTTTCAATTACTACATCTGTCTTCTTATTAACTAGTTGTGCAGTCTCTCCCTTAATATTGATAGTTGGATTTAAAATGATTTTATAAAACCTCTCCAAAAAACCAAGAGAAACTATGGACTTCACATCATGTTCTTGCAGTAACAGTATATCTATCTTATTATAATTAATGAATGAGTGTATTTTAGCCTGCGTGTTAAAACTAGACAAACCATTAATATTAAGGGCTGCAATACGTAAGAAGATAATTTTTTTTATAAATGATCATAAACATTATTGCAAATCAACCAAGTTATCTGTAAACATACGGGCTTCTTCGGCACGAATTTCAGTTCCTGTATATTCTAGATATTCATCGTCTTTTTTTCCCAGAAACTTGTCATCACTAGTCCGTTTAACATTGCCCTCAGTATGTACTTTCCTCATTTTAGTCTCCTTCTCTTTCGACGTCAATGTCTCAACCGATCTTTTCAACCCTAGGGAACCCTGAGTTCTCTTAGATTGTATTTTATTTTTTTCTGATTACTAATTTCCCGTTACCCTCAATTGAAGAAACAATATTATACTCGTCGTTTCCATCCGTACTATCAACCACTAATGCCGTTGTGATCCCTTGTGTTGAACCTTCAGTATAAGAGGAATTGTCATCTTCACCTTTCAGAACATCAGGTATATTTTCCTCACTAGAGTCAAAAAACTGGAATAGCTCTTTATGTACCGAATCATCCGATTTACAATCCATATGTACATCAGCCACGGTTTTGTTTATCAGTAACACATTGGACTACTATTGTCATCAATATTTTTCCATTCTAAATTTTAAAAGGACATAGGACATATTAAGGGTATTTTGATACTGAGAAGTAGTTACTTCCATATTAAAGTTAGTGATCAGTTCCATTGTATCCTGCTCCCTATTCGTAACAGTATCCCCAATAACGTTTCCATTTTCATTTTCCTTTTGACTTAATATCTCGACACTTCCACTAGAAGAGTACTCCTGTCGATCTTCCTCCTGACGATCTTCCTCAGCTCGATCTTCCTCCTGTCGATCTTCCTCCATCCGATCCTCCTCCGTTCGATCCTCCTCCATTCGATCCTCCTGCACTTCTCTTCCCACTTCTTTATTCTCCACTTGTTCCTCAACCGAGACTTGCTTTTAAACCTTATTCCCTTGTACTTCTTCCTGATCTTTATTATTTGCCTGGTCATTCCGAAAATTATCTTTCGGATTGCATTCATTATTTTTCAAAGGTAAAATTGGAAACTCCTTTTCATTTTCAGTCACAATTTCTTCTGCAGTACAAATAACAGCCAAATGGCCTTCTTTCCCACATTTAACACAAGTGCGTGCTTGTCCGCGATAACAGAACCATAACAAAAATCTACCAAGTCTCAACGTCGAAGGAATAGGTTTCCTAGAACCATCAACGCGGTTCTGTTACCATAGTCTTCCCAGCTAAGGTGCCAGACGAATAAGCCTTGTTTCTAATACTAAATACCTTACCATATGATGAGAGCATCTTACTTAAGTCTTCATTAGTTAGATCAAACGGTGCATTTTTAATTGTGACAATGATTTTACTTGTTGATAGATTAATAATTTGAATACTAACCTCTTTATTATCTAAAGTCAGAATACGACCTTCATAATCTGTCATGATTCTCTCAAATTCTTCAGCTGCATGGTCTTCAAAGTTCACTAATATCTTGCTGAATCCTACTTATTGAACTCCATATATGTTCATAAAATTGGCTTGAATCTTTCCTACTATAGCAAATACCTCATCCATGTCAGCACGTTCATTTTCCAGATACTGAATTACAAAGGAGTTTGTCCCTCTGAAAAAAAAACCACCACTTTGGCTAAGGCCATGGTTTGTTGTGGATGGTTGGCAAGACTGCGTTGCCATGGCAACCATAAGGAAATCGGGACGAGGTAGAACTTTCTTGAAGTTCCCCCGGCCCTAGAAATTCACTGTCACTTTCTTTACACTGTTAATTCACTTTCACTCTAGTCATCAAAGCAATAACTGCAATACGTTGCATAATATGCTCACTCACATGAGCTAAAATCTCCTTAAAATCTCCAAAAACACACCAAATTTTGACAGCTAAATTCGCCGAACCTTCTGTCAAAATCAATATTACCAAACTTTTCCGTGTACATTACTGCTAGTAATGATGCAAAATACATTAAATTGCCTTTCCTTGGTCATAGTAGCTACATGGTCTGAAAAAAGTTACAAGAAATACTTAAACAGTTTTCCTCAAGTTAGTTTCAAGTTTGTTTTTACTAACTCTTTTACCATAAGATCACTATTGAGGGAGAAGCCATATACTCTTGCTGTGGACCTTAATTCATGTGTCGTTTATTAGCAGTGTGGTCTGCGATACATGGGATCAAGTTCCCGCTGGCTCAGACACAGAATTTTGGAACACACAGGTCTTTCTGTTGAATCTAGGACAATTAACACCGCCCCCCCTCCCCCCATGGGCAACTATCCCCGAAGACAATTACCCCAAGGACAACTGCCCCCTAGGATAATTAAACACCCCCACCCCCCCAAGACAACTACATCCTTCCTAATTCAAGAACAAGTGTTAAAAGTTTTTATGATGCAAACCACTCTTATAATTATTATTATTGTTGTTAACAATACTCTTGGGCGGTTAGAAAAAACTTCTTACTCTAAAATGCAACATATAAGGAAGAAAGTTAAAGGAAAACTAAACACAATTTAAGAATTTAAGTATTCTAAAACATCTTGATTTCCATAATCGTTAACAATTGATATAATTCGCTTTAAACATTAAAATATTTCTTCCTAGAAGGCTCTTTATCAAAACCTGCTGCACTCTGAGCAAACTTTAGATGTTGCAAACCTTGTTCTCTTTTAATAAAAGTTAAAAATTTCCAAATATTAGGGTGACAGAAACCAGCATTGGCTAAACAGCTCCTATGCCACCCTTCCACAGCGTTGTTTGTTCTCGGAAGTTCCTGTGAAGCCCTATTATACATATTCCATAAATCAGGTTCAAAAATAGGTTGGCGTCGTCCTCGTCTGCATAATCGTCCAATATAGCTATCTTGTAATTGATAGGTTTCTGGCGGGAGTATTTCACAAAGGCGTTCAAAAGCCTTTTCGACATCATGAGATGGAACAGAAGCAATAGCAGCTATCTTTTCATGTTAAGCGAAAACTCTTTATCATTTTGATAACGCTGCTGAAACCCGTGAATTTGTATCTTTCTGTAGATGTTCTGACTCAAGTAAAAAAGCAACACTACTCGAGTTTGAGGGAAAACCGTACTCATGCTATTAATCATAGCAATTTCGAAATGAACCATGACGGTTTCTGGAGTTAACTCATTTATCTAGTTTTTCAATTGCTCAAGCACAACAGTATATGTTGCTTGGCTTTTGTCAGTTAAAATAATATAAATTAAGGGTACTGTATGCGTATCAATTAGTGCATGAACTGTATAAAGTTGTGAACAAAATCCTAGGCACAGTTTTAAATGTCCCATCCAAAAATCAATGAGACGCTTCCCTTACATATTTTAAAGTTTTATTTGTACCAAAGATCAAAATTCTTTTGTTGAATGTTTCAGAATCATACAACAAAAACTCTTAGTCATCAACTGTTAAGTTCAGTTATTGTGCACTTTGTGGTAATGGTCTTGAATGGCATGTTTGCTGCCTTTGACGTCTAATATGGTGTCGTATATGATGAACCCCGAGCAGTTTTGCGCCTACTTCTTCAGTGACTTGTGAACATGCTTCACCAATTATTTGTTGTGCACTTTTCTCTGTACTGACTGCTTTCATTTTCATATTTTGTAGAGTTCGAGCAGCTTCAATTTTTGTTGCATCAGGCCCATGAGTATACGATCAACAACTGTATTTCTTTGGCTATCCACTTTGACTTAAGCTTTGCAGGTTCGTTTATTTCTATGCTCCTCACACTCATAGGACACAACACTGTTGGTTAAATCCTTTTGCTTAACATACAGGTATCCTTCATACATAGCTTTTCTTTTCCTTTTTCACTTTTGATAAATTCCATATTTCTTTTGGGATGTAACTTGTGTAAAATATTCGAAGAAGATTTCAATAATGATCTTACTTTGGAGCAAGTTGATACCAAGAGAGTTAAACAGAGAATAATATGATTTCTAAAAGTGACTGAGAGTAAAAGCTCATAATGGGGCAGATAACAGAAAAATCGTACAAATGCTGATATATAAGGATCAAATTTGGCACAATTGTCCCCCAAGATATACTAATCAAATCTGCCTGATTGGCCAATTGAAAATCCAAGATGGTGGCCATTTTCAAGATGGCCTCCAAAATAATCATCCCAAGTAGATGTTTTGCTTAGAAATATTTCTAGTTGTCTGTGCTGCTGTTTCTCGATCTGCTACTGTTCACATATGCAGCTGCAGAGTGATGTGCAAGGAAGCTCTGCCTGAGAGCACTTGCATCTTCCTTTGCAATATGTCTGCCATGCTTCTCCTTTCTGTGCCCACCCCCATTCAGCTGGACTGCTCATGTGTGGATTACAGTAGGCTGCCTGGCCCCATATGATCCTAGCCTGGTAGGCTGCACACTTTGCATGTTCTCTGAGGGCTGCCTGTGTTGGTTGAATTGAGTTGTACGGCCTCTGCTTGCGGGCAAACAGATCTAGTCTTGCTTCGTCCACACCAGTGGCTGTGCTTGATCTGTCGTATATGAGGACAACGAATCTTCCCGGCCTCTGCATGTCAAGATCACGAATCAATGTTGGATGCTTGGTGAGATTGATGAATGTTTAAGTAATATCATCAAATCCATTTCAAGTCTGCCATGCAGATTTCTTCGCTTTCCCACAGAAGGCAGACACAATGTCACATCCAGTGAATGCGTGAAAGTAGGGGATCCCTCTAGCTTTCTCAAGCCCAATTGCAGAAACTAACTCATGGACTGGAATCCATTGCATATGGGCTCCTTGGCCAAAGGCAATCCATATTTCCTGAAGACCTAGTTTCTCGAGGTATGGTAGTATGGATTTAGCTATGAGTAGGACATCTGTATCATTAGCCTTGATGATTATAGACTTGCTCCCGTCAGTCGTTGCATCCCTAACATGAACAAATATTCAGCTGTCAGCTTCTTCGTGACAACATGGGAACACAATATCCAGAGACTTCACCGAGTTGCTAGCATACTCTGCTTTTGCGACGATGACTGTGCTTGTTGTTTCTGTAGAAGTTGTGATGTAGCAAAGTCTGATTTCGATGCTCCATGATGGAGTTATGACTTGATGTCTGCACCATGTTCGATCATGCACACAAACTGAAGCACTGATGGTGGCACAGCCTGTTCTAAGTCTTTGTCATGACTGCTGAAATTCGACTTCTGATGGTGTTACGACCCCTTTGGCCGTAATACAGGTTCTTTATATTTCAATAATCACAGGGATCGTAGGCAGTAAGAAAGTACACAGGGTATGAGGAATGTGGACACAAACACCAGAACAAAATTAACAATATTTAATTACAAAATACACTTAACACTAAATAAGCCTTGTGAGGAAACTTAACATTAAATACACAAAATACAAGGAGCAAATAACAGCTCACAAGGACTCTTAATACTGAAAGCTAACCCTAACAAAGTAAAGAATATAATATGCCAAAGGCTCAAATAATAATAACACGGGCCCAATAATAAAACCACTAGCCTACAAAATATAAGAAAGAAGGAAGACCAGAGAAAATGAAGTTAGGAAAACCTTAAATCTCCTACCTAACCGTGGCAGTTCTAAACTTAAAACTAATTCAAATAAACATTTTGAGGGGCAAAAATACCAAATACCGACCACTCAATATAACATGCATATATATATACAAATATGATTAATATTTGATTACGCAGATCCTCGCGTACAACGAAGTGCACAGGAGTTCACGGAGGTTGCTTCTACCTCCTGGCAGCTAAACAGGGGAGCTCACGAATTGTCCAGGTAGATACAGGGGTAGAGTTCGATCCCGAGGGACAACACAGGATAATCTCCTCTTACCTGGCAATTGCCTCCCTACGTGCCTCCTCACGAGCCCTAAGCTCTCCCGGACCAGCAGCTGGAGATGGACAACACCGGACAGTGGTTGGCGTAACGCCTCCTACGCGGCGGGACAGCGACGACCACGTCTTCCGCCAAATCCTCAGGCGGGAAACAGGAGTACAGGGGCGTCGCAAGTGACTAACACCTGCGAAATCACAGCCGTGATCAAACTCCAACGATGTACGTACGCCGTAGATGGCTCAGCACATCTACGCAAAACCACTTCCAAGGGAGGTCCGTCGGAGTATTCCTCCAAAAAGGCGTAAGACAAATCTCCAGAAGGCTGCCAACAAAAGAGCGTACGTCCAGAAGCTTATACAGGCCCGAACTATTTTTGGCCGGCCTCCACTCACAGCACTACAGTTCCATTCCAACTCGAAAACAAAATAAAAACAATCGTTAACACGATAGTTAGGTAATTCACAACAAGAGGAGGAATCACTGAGCAAAAACACTGAAAGTTATGTTAACGTAAAAAAAAATACAGCTGCTGAACTAAATATAAGACAACACTTAAAACTAAGTTACAAGGCTGATTTAAGAAAATAAACAAGCAATAAATTACGTTAATTTGACACCTTCCTCCCCCTAAAAAAAAAAATTATTCAAATAGAATACATTTTTTTAATACCACAATCATACTACATACTAGAAGATAACCATATAGACAACTAAATCTAAAACATCCTGCAAGGGAAAAAGAGACAACTTAATATAAAACATCCTACAAGGAAAATAAAGACAACCTAATCTAAAATATCCTGCAATGGAAAAATAAGGTGAAGCAAAACTCACAACAACATAATGAAACAGACTTAAGACAAAGCCCGAATCCATACACCATTTTAAACATGATCAAAATTGACTACCTTTCATATAATTTTCAATACAAACCCTGAAGGAGAAATGAGAAGGGCGAGGTGAGTAGAGAACTGACCAGACTTACATCCTAGAAAGGGCGTTAGGAATACAGTTATCAACACCCTTAACATGCTTAATACTTAAAGGAAACTCCTGTAGCTGAAGAGCCCAACGCAAAATCCTCTGGTTTGAACCTTTCATTCTTTCGATGAACACCAAAGGGTTATGGTCCGTCCAAATTTCTACGGGAAAGGAAAAATTAGTAACATATGGTTTGAAATGAACCAAGGTACGAATTAAAGCTAGAGCCTCCTTCTCGATGGTAGAATACCTTCTCTCAGCATCCAGCAACTTATGACTAAAGTATGATACTGGACGCACTTCACCATCTTCATGTCTTTGAAAAAGTACTCCACCTATACCCACATCACTGGCATCTACAGCCACAATAAACGGTTTCTGAAAGTCAGGAGACATTAGAATGGGGTTAGACATCAATACAGTTTTCAGTTTTAAAAAAGATTCCTCACACTGAGAAGACCATACAAACTTTTGTCCCTTCTGCAATAGTTGAGTAAGGGGCTGAGCAATGTCGGAGAAATTCCGGATGAATCTCCTATAATAACCCAACATACCTAAAATTCTCCGGACTTCCCTAACATTGCGCGGCCTTTGCAAATTTAATAGAGCCTCGAGGTTAGCTTGTTTAGGAGTAACCTGACCCAAACCAACCTCGTGACCTAGATAACACACCTTGGCTTTACCGAATTCACATTTACTCAAATTTACAACAAGACCAGCGGCTCTCAAGGCCTCGAATACCTTCTTTAACCTCACCAAATGAGTCCGCCAGTCATTGCTGTGAATAACCAAATCATCTATATAAATTTCTGTACCCTCCAGACCACATATAACTCGGTTCATCAACCGCTGGAAGGTACACGCTGCATTCTTCATCCCACATTACCTTACATTCGTAAAGCCCAAAGGGTGTAACAAAAGCAGAAATCTCACGAGCTCGATCCGATAGGGGAACCTGCCAATACCCCTTTAAAAGATCCAATTTAGTTATAAACTTAGCAGGTCCTATCCGATCAAGACAGTCCTCGATACGTGGCAAAGGGAAAGAGTAATTCTTTGTATTAGCATTGACCTTGCGGTAGTCCACACACATGCGAAACTGCCCGTCAGGTTTCTTAACAAGTACAATAGGTGAGCTCCAAGGACTTACCGAAGGTCTAATTAAATCATGCTCCAACATATACTTTATCTCCTTCTCGACAATATCACGTTTTTTCTGGATTTAATCGATAAGGACTTTGTTTGACTGGGGAAGCACTGCCCACATCAACATCGTGTTGGAGCAAGGTCGTTCTACCTGGAGAGGCCTGAAATAAGTCTGAAAAAGATGATATTAATTTTATCATGTCATCCTTCTGGATACCCTCCAGATGCTCCAAACCCTTTTCTAAAGTTTCCAAATTTTGCATATTAACTTTAAGAGCATCTGAAGATACCTGGCAAAACAAGTCGGCTGGTTCTTCTAACGTGGGTTCTAACACTAGAGACACTGGCTCATATACTATAGCTAGGGGGTCAAGTCTACCAACTGTGTAAGATTTCAATCTATTAATGTGGAATATCCGACACTTACGTTTGGTCCCAGGAGCTTCCACTTCATAATTGACATCAGACAATTTCCGAAGTACCTTCCAAGGCCCCTTATACCTAGGTTCCAGAAAATTGTCAGAGTCTGTGCTCAAAACCAAAACAAGCTCACCAGGCTCAAACGAACGTGCCTTACTCTTCTTATCATAATTTTCCTTCATTGAGGCCTGAGACAACACCAAATTATCCTGGGCAAATTTCCAGGCAGCTGATAATCTCCTCCTCAGGTCCTCAACGAACTCACCCACATTCAATACTTTCTTATGACTAACCTCTAGCAACTCATGGAAAATTTCTAGAGGACCACGTACTTTATGTCCAAAAATCAACTCAAATGGAGCTACACCTGTGGAAGAATTGGGATGATTACGTATAGCAAAGAGAGCAAAGGGAAGACCTTTATCCCAATCCTCGCCTTGCTCATAACAGTACTTTTTTAGAATAGACTTAAGGGTTTGGTGGAACCTTTCCACTACACCCTGACTCTCTGGGTGGTAAGGTACACTGGTAATGTGCTGAATGGCCAGTTCAGCACATTTACCCTTAAATACCTTGCTCGTGAAATTCGTGCCACAATCAGTTTGAATTTTACGAGGCAAACCCATACCTGGAAAAAAAATTCTATTAGTTTTCTCAAACACTACTTTGGATGTAATTTTCCTCATAGGAAAAGCTTCAGGAAACCTAGACGCTCTGTCCATTATAGTCAAAAGATAAGTAAATCCAGATTTAGTTCGGGGCAAAGGCCCAACCACATCAACAACCAACTCTGCAAAAGGATCCCCAATTGCAGGAATTGGATGCAAAGGGGCTTTAGGAATAGGTTTATTAGGTTTACCCATTACTTGACATGTTTCACAACTTCCTACAAATTTCTTCACTGAGGATTTCAATCCTGGCCACCAAAAATATTTTGCCAATCTACTATGTGTTTTGCAAACTCCAAAATGGCCAGAAAAGGAATCCTCATGAGCTAAACTAAGGACATCATTCTGATATTTTGAAGGTACCACAATCTGTTTTACCCGAGAGGTTTGGTTCAAGCTGTGATCCAGAGGACGACTAACTCTATACAACAAACCTCTAATCACACAGAACCTTGGTTTTGTTAAATCATCCGTACCTCCTAATTCATAAATGAATTCAGCCTTCTGAGCTTCAATAAAGCTTGCACGGTCACAATCAGGATTAAATATTTTATTCATAAAACTACTACTACTACTACTACCTACAGACCCGGGTCTCTCTACCTCTACCTCTAAACTACTAAAGTTTAAATTATCCTCATTCTGTAAGGCGGCAGCAGCCTTTGCAGAAGCTCGAGTGGTAATTGCCACAGGACTTGCAGTTACGAACACTATTGGGAATAATTCATAACCTCAGGCATCCAACATATCATTTCCCAAAATGCCGTCAATACCAGGGATGGGGAGCTTTTCTACCATTGCCAATTCTGTCACCTTGTGATACCCTGGGAAGAATGCCTCTACCTCCACCAAAGGCGCAGAAACCACTGTATCAGGGAACCCACCCAGTACCACATAATTTCCAGAAAGCTCACCAACATCCTTCAACACCTTTGACAACACCAATGATCGAGCAGACCCAGTGTCCCTTAAGAAGTTCACTCTGACAACTTTACTATCAACCACCAAACTGCCAGGCCAAATATATTTGTCAAAAAGTCACAAAGGAGAGCTAGCAGGTGACTGGTTTATTTCACCTCCACTACCACTAAACATAACCCTAACTTCAGTTCCTGGGGAACACTCAACTTCAGCATTAGGGGTAGTAGGGGCATTAGCAATCAAAGATATGGGGACATTGTTGTTACCTCCCCTTCCGTTCCGCTGGAGATACCTCCTCCGGGCAGGACACCGAGCTTGAAAGTGACCCTGCTCGTGGCACCAAAAACAAGATCCCCTAGCTCTACCAACATTACTGGAACTTTGATTACTCTGGGAAAACACCCGTGTGTTCCTTCCACTCGGGTTATTTCCCTGGCTAGCTTCAACCTTTGTTTTAAAGGGGTTATTGGATCTCCAATTATCATTGTTTGGCCTGGCAGGCTGGGATTTAACAACTGATGAGCCAAAACTACTACTACCTACACGGTGTGTTTACACAAACTCATCAGCTATCTGAGCAGCTTTACTTAAGCTATATGCTTTAACCTCCTCCAGGTGAATCCTAAGTTCTTTACTACAAGTTTTCTTAAACTCCTCAAGTAGCATCAGCTCCCTCAAGGAGGAGAAGGAAACCACCTGGCAACTCTTTACCCAGTCGTCAAACTGCTCCTCCTTAAGACGGGCATACTCTACATAAGACATAGCATCGGGCTTCATGGAATTTCTGAATTTCAGGCGATAAGCCTCAGGGACCAAGTCATACGCCTTGAGAATCAACGCCTTAACTTTACTATAATCTCTGGCTACACTCTCTTCCAAAGCATTATATTGGCGAATGGCCTTACCTACTAACCTGCATTGAATTAATACAGTCCACATCTCAGTGGGCCAAGACAACCTAGTGGCCACCCGCTCAAAAGCCTTAAAGAACTCAGGCACGTTACCCTCATCAAACACGGGCACCAACTTTAATGCCGCACTCATGTTAAACCTATCGGAAGAAGGACCGGTGGGAGTACTGATAAAGTCAGGGTTAGCTCGTAACCTACCCAAGTCTAAGTTAATTCTAGCCATTTCCAACTCATGGCGCCTCGCCCTCTCATTCTCCTCGAATTGTACCTTCAATAACTCTATTCGTTTACAAATTAGGCTAAGGATCTCATTTTCAGGATTCGTCACAGGTTGCAATGGCTCTGGCTCTACATCTACAAAGGGATTATTAGAGACTCTAGTTTTTACAGTTAAATTACCTGGACCAGTATAAATAACACCAGTACGAGGGTGGTCCTCAAATAGTGATAGCCCAGGATTAACACTAACCTCATCAACAGAATTCTCATCATCAGAACTTCCACTAATCATATCCCTAGCCAAATCCTCACCCTCGGCTATACCACGAGCCACCATCGCCTTAACAGACAACAACAACTGAGCCTTAGTGTCCGTGGGTCTAAAAGAAATATTTAACCAACGAGCACAACTCCTCAAATGCTCTTTACTTAATATAGCAAGATATTTTAAACAGTCAGCAGAACCCAAAAATTCGGCTGGGTCAAAAGCAAAGTCTTCCATAGTGAATTACCTACAAGGGGGGAAAGTAAGGCAAGCAACAAAACCAAATTAAATATTGCAACCTATCCCAGAGTTGCTCCACAAACCCAAACTCTGTGCACACCTGCGTACGATCCTGTCACGGTCGCCAAACTGTTACGACCCCTTTGGCCGTAATACAGGTTCTTTATATTTCAATAATCACAGGGATTGTAGGCAGTAAGAAAGTACACAGGGTATGAGGAATGTGGACACAAACACCAGAACAAAATTAACAATATTTAATTACAAAATACACTTAACACTAAATAAGCCTTGTGAGGAAACTTAACATTAAATACACAAAATACAAGGAGCAAATAACAGCTCACAATGACTCCTAATACTGAAAGCTAACCCTAACAAAGTAAAGAATATAATATGCCAAAGGCTCAAATAATAATAACACGGGCCCAATAATAAAACCACTAGCCTACAAAATATAAGAAAGAAGGAAGACCAGAGAAAATGAAGTTAGGAAAACCTTAAATCTCCTACCTAACCGTGGCAGTTCTAAACTTAAAACTAATTCAAATAAACATTTTGAGGGGCAAAAATACCAAATACCGACCACTCAATATAACATGCATATATATATACAAATATGATTAATATTTGATTACGCAGATCCTCGCGTACAACGAAGTGCACAGGAGTTCACAGAGGTTGCTTCTACCTCCTGGCAGCTAAACAGGGGAGCTCACGAATTGTCCAGGTAGATACAGGGGTAGAGTTCGATCCCGAGGGACAACACAGGATAATCTCCTCTTACCTGGCAATTGCCTCCCTACGTGCCTCCTCACGAGCCCTAAGCTCTCCCGGACCAGCAGCTGGAGATGGACAACACCGGACAGTGGTTGGCGTAACGCCTCCTACGTGGCGGGACAGCGACGACCACGTCTTCCGCCAAATCCTCAGGCGGGAAACAGGAGTACAGGGGCGTCGCAAGTGACTAACACCTGCGAAATCACAGCCGTGATCAAACTCCAACGATGTACGTACGCCGTAGATGGCTCAGCACATCTACGCAAAACCACTTCCAAGGGAGGTCCGTCGGAGTATTCCTCCAAAAAGGCGTAAGACAAATCTCCAGAAGGCTGCCAACAAAAGAGCGTACGTCCAGAAGCTTATACAGGCCCGAACTATTTTTGGCCGGCCTCCACTCACAGCACTACAGTTCCATTCCAACTCGAAAACAAAATAAAAACAATCGTTAACACGATAGTTTGGTAATTCACAACAAGAGGAGGAATCACTGAGCAAAAACACTGAAAGTT
Source organism: Macrobrachium nipponense (assembly GCF_015104395.2). Lineage (NCBI taxonomy): Eukaryota > Metazoa > Arthropoda > Malacostraca > Decapoda > Palaemonidae > Macrobrachium > Macrobrachium nipponense. The sequence continues at coordinate 52,997,554 of NC_087205.1, forward strand.
ACGTTAACGTAAAAAAAATACAGCTGCTGAACTAAATATAAGACAACACTTAAAACTAAGTTACAAGGCTGATTTAAGAAAATAAACAAGCAATAAATTACGTTAATTTGACAGATGGAGTATGTCTTGTCTTATTATCCCAGCGACTTTTGCTAGATGGATCGCTTCATCATAACACGAGGCTTCTGAGAGGATTGAACCCACATCAGTTTCAACAGCCAACAGAACTTCTCGCCGTTGGCGATTAGCTTGCAGCTGTGGAATGTGCAAAAGCAGCTGATCCTTGAGTCGAGTAGGATGAACATCAGGTGAGTCAACACCAAGCTGTTCCAGCCTCTGGTTGTAAAGCTTGGTCAAATCAGCATGCTTGAAAATCGGTGGCCTCTCGCTTGTATTTTTCATCTCGCAGATGTAGGTGACTAGTTCAGAGAAAGCAATTGGATAATTATCCTTCCAGTGTTCCTGTGCTTTTTCTTGCTCCCACACTGTTAGGTATGCCTGTTCTTCGTTATTCAATGCCACCAAAAAGCCAGGGTGATATTTCACTTCTTAGGCTACAACATCTCCTGCACCTAGTTTGGCGAGAAGTTTTGTATGACAGTGTTTTGGCATGTTCATTTATTTTCCTATTCACTTGCATTTTCATTGCTTCTCTAAACCTCCCCTCCTTAAGTTTCACAGAAGAAGCATTCTTTTGTTTTAGTTTCTTGGAGTTTTCGTGGAATCTTATTTCTATTGCACTCATCACTAGTACCTACATGACTTGCTCTTTTTTCAGCTCGGTGTAACTTTGTGTTGTTGAACAGAAGCCTTCAACTCTCATGATATTGTGACTTATTTTTTCTCAGCGTTTCCTCTATCACAGAATCTTCGTCAAGTCTTGCTGGGTCTAGCTTGATTGGTAGCGCATTGAGTGAGTGAAACATGAATATTCTTTGCCCTGGTTCGTATATCCATCAACCCCTCTTCTGGCAGGATTGGCCTGGGGAGATTTGAGATCTTCTTTCTTAACCTCCTGACATAGGCAACACTTGGCCCAGTCTGTTTTCCCATGATCGTCTAGTAGAGTTCACATCCATGATTACGATGACGTTCAGGGTCGAGGGTTTATCCTTTTACCACCCTGCACATGTAATAGCATAATAGGCCTCTTATGGCCTGTAATATACAATAGGTGCTTTCCTGTATGGGATACAACTAGGTTCTTGCACTGTGCCATACACCTAGTCTGATCGTTCATCCAGTGTCATAAGTCCTGTGCTATCTGTACACCATCCAGATAACTAAAACCCTGTTATCCTTGGAGTGGTTCTCCTGTGCTAGCACATCCTGTCCATTCAGGTGTGGCTGCCTAACTGATTTGGGGTTGATTAGGCAGCATTTGGAATACTAGAAGGTTGTTGCAGTATGATGCCAACATAAATTTCCTACTTAGTTGACACTGAACCCCATGCTGAGTTTCACAGCAGTGATGTCACCAATGTGCCTTTGTAGTGCCCGACAGTCACTCCTTTAATACAGTGCCTTAACCTTGTTATAAACTAGAAAATATACATCAGCAGGCTTAAAAACATAGGAATCATGCAATTCGGATCATGCAATTCGGACAACCTACAAATATTTCTAAGCAAAACATTAACTTCGGGTGGTTATTTTGGTGGCCATCTTGAAAATTGGCCACCATTTTGGATTTTCAATTTGGCCAATCAGGCAGAGTTGAATAGTATCCCTTGGAGAACAATTGTGCCAAATTTGATGCTTATATCATCATTTGCACGATTCTTCTAAATACATTATTATCATTAGAAAACTTTTGTCTGTGATAAACTATTTGTCTGTGATAAACTATAACTATTGTAAGAGTGGTTAACATTGTTGAAATCAGAAGCTAAATTACAAAAATGTTTATTGACCTACTAAATCTTTTTACCAATCTATTAGAAACTTTTTTTTATTGATTACTTTTATAAAAATAATTTTTTTAATGCCTATTGTTGTATTAGGAAGTTGGGTAGTTGCCTGCGGCGGTAATTATCCTAGGGGTAGTTGTCCTCGGGGGGTAATTGTCCTTTAGCACTTTCTGTTAGAACTGGGTTTCCTCTTTCTAAACCACCTTTTTCTGCCATAAGGGAACACAGTTTAGCGCAGGACCATCATTTCACTCACCTGGATTTTAGAGTACTGTCCTTTTGCTCAAATAGACTGGACCTGTTAATTTCAGAGTCGCTGTTTATTAAGAGGATGAAACTGGAATTGAACAACAACTCGTCCGGTAGTCTGCTAGCTATCGTGTAATTTCATAGTATTGTACGTACACAAGTGGGTCGTTTGCCATTTTACTTTGAGAGTGGTAGTTTGTTTATCTTTCACCTTGTTTTTACTTTCATTTTATATATTTTGCGTTTGTTTTAGTCTTTTTCGTAATTCATGAATGACCCTTGTTTTGACGATAATGACCCCCTAGATGCTGACCCCTTGACGTGGGTAGGGGGCTTAGGGACCAGCAGCTGGGGCATGATGCCTGGTGGGGTTGCTTTCTCACTGGTCCTTGGGGCCCAGCTGCTGATGCCGAACTAAAATGTTAGTCAGAACTTTTCTTCCTACTAAAAACATTTCATCTTTCTGCCTTCCTCCCTCTTATAAGGTATGGGTTCTATGATGATGACTATTGGCTTGGTTTTGGACATGGTTTAGGCTAAATCTTGGGATTTGAAGGAGGGTGAGGATGGATGGCATGCTACCTCACCCGTAGAACTCTAGTACCTGATGTGATTGAGCGAGGGGAAAGTTTATTGTCAAACCCTATCTTCAGTGCCAGGTCTGATCTTGACGGACATCGTGACGCCTTAGCACTGGAGATAGGGTGTATATCCGGTAATTACCCCTAGGACGACCCTAATTAAAGGGATGACCCGTCCTTTAAGTGTGACTCCATGGTGGGTATGGGGAATATCTGGATGAACTATGTTTTTCACGTTATATGGCAACCCCCCTATTTCGGCTGATGACCCTATGCTTTTGTCAAAGGACTTGTGCACGGAACCCAAACTTCAATCAATCATGGTCGGTCCCTGTGATCAGGGTAGTACCCCTGGACCGAATGACAGACGGACACAGATGACGACCCAAAGCAATGCGAGTAGATATACCGCCAAGAAATCTCAACAAAAAGCATCTGGCTCCATATTGTCACACTGGAACCATATGCCAGGAAGAAAAATAAAAAGTATGAAATAGCTCCTGGGGTCTTTGTACCCAATTCCTTTAATAAATACCTGAATTTGAAGCTTGAAGGTGACAATATAGACATTTTTCAAGTACACAGGGAAATCGTGAAATGTTGTGGCAGACAGCCAAAAATTACAGCCCAAAATGGAAATATGCTCCTTGTAGAAAGCATTTCCCCAGAGGAGAGCAGTAAGTTGATGGGATTGTCGGACCTTGCGGGAATTACGGTTGAGTGCACTCCCCACTTTAGCCTGAACTCCAGCAAGGGCTTGATTTATGCCCCTCAATCAATTGATGGCTTTTTCTGAGGAGAGACTTTTAACAGAATTAAAAGACCAGGGTGTAATAAAGGTTGACAGGATGTCAAAGAAGGTTGATAATAACAGAATGCCTCAGCCTACCTTAATATTAACTTTTAATGCTTTAAGACTTCCAGAATATGTCTCTGCAGCCTGGTATAGGTTTAAGGTAAAACAGTACATCCCAAGACCCAGAAGGTGTTTCCATTGCCAGCATTCATTTTGGACACACCCTACAATCGTGTCGATCCAAATTGCAAGAAAATCCTGCAGTCTGTGTCAACTGTGGAGAAGATGAGCATGGTATGTGCACCAGGGAACCTAAATGTGTTCACTGTGTTGAGGGACATGCCTCGTCATCTCAGCAGTGTGATATATATTTACTTGAAGCAAAGACTGTAAGACCCGGTCTAAGTTTTGCTACTGTAGTAGCAAAATTAAAAAACCAAAGGAAAGAGACAAATAAAAACACCCAAGTTAAGAGCACAAAAGGAAAATCAAATAAAGAATCATTAAAAAGACAGCTAACTGAATCATCTGAGTCAACTGATGATGAGAATATAAAGACAAGTTTCACTAGAACCAACAAGAAAGATCCTAGTGTGGAATTGAAGAAAATTGAAGTGCCAGCTGAGATACACCCTCCACCATCTGCCTCTGGAGGCAAGGCCAGTGGTTGCTGGTCTGGTGCCAGCTTCTGTTGGTGCCAACTCCTCTTTGGAGGACAAACCAGCAGATGCTGGTCCCCCGGTGCCAGTCCTCGCTGGTACTTCTACCTCATCAGAGGCAGAGCTGGCTACTGCCAGCAGTTCAAAGACACTTGAGGTGGTCCCTTTAGAGAACACCTCTGCTCTCTCCATCTCGATAGAGATGGAGAGTGAAGAAACTAAAAAACCCTTCAGTGTCAAAAACACTGAAGGAAAAGATGTTGGCTCTACGAAGGCGATAACTCCTCCCAAGGAGCCAACAAAACCTTCCAACAAAATGCCTCTCCCTAGTAGAAAAAAGAACTCTCCCAGTCTTGTAAAAGGGAACCACAATGTTGGTCCTAAACGTGAATAAATTCACTTCCATTATTCAGTCGAACTGTCAGGGACTGCGAGCGAAGTATGAGGAAGTGAAGCTTTTGATCTATGAGCACTCTCCTGTAGGGATATGTTTGCAGGAGACCATGCTAGGTGAATATACATCTTGCCCTAGGGAATATATTCACTATAGAACTAAATTTGATTTAGAGATGGGAAATCATGGTGGATCCCTCATCTACATCCATTGAGATGCTCCACACTACAAAGTAAAACTAAATACTCCACTTCAAGCTGTGGCTGTACGAATTAATTTAAGGAGGCAATATACTATATGTTCCCTTTACATTCCACCCAAGGCCCATCTATCCCGAGATCACCACGATGGTGTTTAGAGAAAGCAAATTGGAGAAAATTCAAAGATTTGAGTGAGTTGGAGGGGAATGCAAAAGATTTCCCAAGTGTAGATGATGCCATTGATCTACTCAATGGAACATTACATACTGCAGGATTGCACTCGATTCCTCGAACTAAAGGACTATTCAGGAGACGGCCAGTACCGTGGTGGTCAGAAGACTTAAGGCTGTTACACCGAGCTACAAGGACATCATTGACCAGGTGCCATAGACACCGCACCTCGGACAATGTCATAATTTACAGACAGTGTAGGGCACGATTTCGAAAAGCCATGAAAGCTGCCAGAAGACAAGCATGGGCCGGATATATATCCTCTATTAACAGCAGAACACCAGTTTGTAGCATTTGAAAGAAAATAAGAAAAATTCCAGGTAAATTTACACCCTATCCTCCTCCAGTACTTAAAGTGAATAATAATCATGTCACTGATGCCACAGAAGTTAGTAATACATTTTCAGAACACTTTGCTCGAGTCTCTGAGAAATCAGATAGTTCCCCAGGACATAATTTCAGAATGATGGAAGAACAACAGGTACTTGACTTTTCAGCAAAGAAAGCTGAATCATATAATATGCCGTTTTCTGAAAGGGAATTTGACTGCTTATCTAGGAGCAAGAACACTGCCCCTGGTCCAGATGAGATTCCTTATGAAATGTTTAAACACATTTCAAGGAACACAAAACTTTTTATAATAAGTATTATCAATAGAATATGGGAGGAAAGCAGCTACCCTAGCATATGGGAATTAGCTACCATGTTACCATTCCTTAAGCCTGGAAAAGATCCTCTCTGTGCAGCAAGTTACCGCCCCATTGCTTTAACTTGCTGTTTGTGTAAATTGATGAAAAAATGGTAAATGTAAGACTGATGTGGTATCTAGAGCACAACAATATTCTAACACCTTCTCAGTGTGGTTTTTGAAAAATGCACTCCACCATGTGACAGTGTTTTTTGATATAGAAAAGGCATATGACACTGCTTGGAGACATGGGATTCTGAAGACTATGCATAATAGTGGTCTACGAGGCAAATTACCTTTATTTGTGAAATCCTTTTTACATCGTAGGTATTTTAAAGTTAAAGTTGGCAGTATTTTATCAGAGAAAAGGTGCCAAGAAGAAGGTGTTTCCCAGGGTAGTGTTCTCAGTGTAACACTTTTTGCTCTGGCCATAAATAGTGTTGCAGCTGTCCTTCCAAGAGAGGTTTTAAAGACACTGTTTGTGGATGACTTGTCAATATCCTTTGCTGCCACCCGGATGACTGTAGCAGAAAGAAAGCTACAATTAACAATAAATAAAATAGTAAGTTGGGCTGAGAAACAGGGTTTTAAAATCTCTGTAAGCAAGACTACTGCTATCCACTTCTGTCGGATCAGGGGAGTGCATCCTGATCCAGACCTCTATTTGTATGGCCGTAGAATCCCATGTGTAGAACAAGCACACTTCTTAGGCCTAGTTTTTGACAGTAGATTGACTTGGGTTCCCCATATCAAACATATAAAAGCAAAGAGCCTAGAAGCTCTACACATTTTGAAGGTGCTTTCTCACACCAGTTGGGGAGCTGATAGAAATCTTTTACTAAAGCTTCATAAATCTTTAATCTTATCAAAGCTGTCATATGGTTGTGAAGTTTATTCTTCAGCTTCCTCATCTAACTTAAAAATTTTAGATTCAGTGCATCATTCAGGTATTCGTATAGCCACAGGAGCTTTCCGTTCGTCACCAATACCTAGTATGAGAGATGCAGGAGAGATGCCCCTTGAACTCTGTCGCCAGTCATCATTACTTCGGTACTGGTTTAGAGTGCAAAGACTCCCCAAATCTCTGGCATTTGCTGTGGCAAATAGAAATATTTTTAACGGTTTTTACGAAAGTCATCCAAGGTATCCCACTCCTTTTAGCTATAGAATTAAAAAAAATTTAGAGGATACGAATATTAAAAAATTTCCCATTATTCCCTTTGTGTATCCCAGTACTCCTGTCTGGAGGTTACCTGATGTAAAATTCTGCAGGTACTTCAGTGGAGCAAAGAGGGATAAATCTGATGAGGAAATGAGGGCCATATTTTTAGAGCATGTATCAGAGCATGTAGATACAAGTTTTATATTTACTGATGGCTCTAAGTCTAATGCTGGCGTTGGATATGGAGTTTTTAGCGAATCTTTTAACCGAAGAGGTGCACTTCCTTATGTTGCCTCAAAGTTTACAGCTGAATTGTATGGCATCCTAGTAGCACTGGAACATATTACAACACTCCCAGTGTGTAGCTACACAATATTTTGTGACTCCAAAAGTGCCCTACAGTCCCTGGGAGTCTAATACTGATCATCCCTTGGTGTTGAAGATCTTGCAGTGGATTTTCTAGCACCAGTATAAAGGGAGCATTGTTTCTTTTTGTTCGGTTCCTGCCCATGTGAACATATTGGGTAACGAAGAGGCAGACAAGCTAGCCAAGTCAGCTGCACAAACTTTGATACCAAGAAAATGCCCTGTTCCATATCATGATGCATTCTATGATATATGGAAATCCATCCAGCATTTATGGGTACTTCAGTGGGACAGAGTAAGCCCTAATAAAATGAAAGAAATTACTAGTCAGACACACCCTTGGAAATAGGAAGTGGGAGATTGTATTGTGTAGATTACGTATTGGCCATACGCGTTTAACTCATGGCTATCTGATGGATGGAGAGAATGAGCCCTTCTGTGATGATTGCTTAGTTCCACTAACCGTTAGGCATTTGCTGGTTGAGTGTCCCAGTCTGGTGGAACTTAGGAATCGTTTTTTAGGTTATAGTAGTGGAGCAGGGGGTAATTATACCATGGCAAAACTGTTGGGAGAAAGCGCATGTATTAATAACATTATCTCTTTTATCAAAGAAGCTGGTCTTCTTAAATATATCTGACAGCTGTGCTGTCTTAGTATATACTTTTTTTTTCTTTTTAATAGTTTTACTGTTATGTGATCAATCACAATTCTTTTTATCGAAATATTATTTTTATTTTTATCAGAAATTTATTTTATTTTTTAAATCAAATTTATATATCTCTCATAAAGATAAAGGTATTTTGAATGTTGTATAATATATTATAAAAGTTAAAAGATCACATTTAGTATTCGGCGTCGGTGACCCTGGTAGTTGTGACGCCAGATAACTCACAATCAATCAATTTACGATAATGAAATGTGATTTTGTAGCTGCTAAATTGTATCAAACGGACACCATTATTCTTTAGGGAAATTGAGGAAATTAATTTTTTTCTTTGTTTTCTTATTGACCAGTGTAAACTGCATATAAAGGAACACATTTATTCACTGCACAGTTATTTCAAATCCAGTCTTTTTGCTAAAATCTGCAATAATGGGAGTGTGAAGTCGTAATGAGACAGAACTGAGTACTAACTGATTTATAATGTTGTTGTTTGTTGTTTTAGATTTAGCTGGCCTTATGCCAGCACGGGCTCTTGTTCCTAGAGCAACCTGTAATTCAAGATGATGAGAATATGAGATGCTTAGGATATGAAACTTTATTAGTGATACATGGATATGACGTGGAATGAAAGATTTGCTGTACAAGTTTGGAATCTCTTTAAACCCTAAGGTACCCTTCAGTTGTAGGAAAAGCTCGATAGTAATGAGTGTTGGCAAGTAGGAGAGGCCAACAGAATGGAAGACTGAATGGCTTGAGTTGTAGGCACAAAATATTTATTACTTGGACATGCGATATACATAGCAGTGTGCGGATGGAAATGGAGTGCCCAACCCCCGAGTCTTGTGACCCGCACACAGACACAGAAGAATTTGTGTTTCTTATTGGTTAATAAAATGACAATAACAAAAGACATAATGGACATACAATGATGAATTATATATCGGCAGAAAGACCAGAAAATTATACTATACACAAACTACAGGTTACATGTGATTCTTGCTGCTTAGCTAGATGAGATACAAGATTGTGATTAGTGGGTAAAGAAGGTCTTCACAGGAGAAGTGGAATATCCAGTTTCTATATTTAAGAAAATGATTGTGAGATAATTGTACTATGGATCTGCTACCGTTTTGACAATACAGTGATTTTCAAAGGGAGTGAAAGCAGAAATTTAATTCAAGGGGCAGTATAGTAAAGTTTGCCATAGCTTGTTGAGCTTTATGCCTATCAGCAAAAACGATTTTGATTTACTGTTAATACCAAAGAAGATTTATTGTGGATTATCTTTATATTCCTGTATGCATATGAAAAACTAATTCTATGGTTAATGATATAGCTTTCCACACTTTTTAAAAATATCTATCCTAGTATTACAACGAAAACAACCTTTTTTGTAGTTATCTTACGCGACCATGATGGATAAGTGGACTCTCAAAGTCATACTGCTCACGATCATGTTTCTTGGTCTCGTTTATGTACTATTTCTGAGCGAAGTGAACTTGAAGATAGACCAATCGAGACATCAGTCATGCAGCATAACTTTTGACTTGGATACCTGCCCCTGCAAAAGGACCTTGGAGGTTCCTCTCAGTCATCCTTGTCCATGGAATACAACTTCGTCTCAAAAGGCTCTCGAACATTTGGAGAAAATCTACGGGAAATCGACTTGTGGCAGCTGGGCCTCTCTTAGAGGACCTAACCAAAGGGTAAGTTGGTGACTGTACCACAAGTACGATTTGTGCATTACTTGTTACCAGGTTATTTCTAGATTCTCAGTCATTTATGCGATTTTCATACTGAATGAAGAATAATTTACATAAGACATAATTAGAGTTGTCTAGCTTCATTCACAAAATTTTTTTTAATGTGCGCTCATTAATTCGTCTTCTCCTATTGTGGTAAGTTTGTGACGACGTAACTGACAAAATGATTTGCTATAGTTATAAAAGTTAAATGCTTTTAATAAGAGCTTCTTATATGTACACATGTTTTTGGAACTACTAACAACTAAACTTATAGTACGAGTTGGCAAAGATTAAATGGTATCTTTTCAAAGTTTTATTAAATTAAACACAGTTTAAATTGCTTTATTAATCACATCAGCAGTTGAGGTAAAAACTAGACTATCTGGGTTCATCCATTTGCAGGTAGTGAGCTACTCTGTTTACGGTACCTTTCCAAGTGACTACTACAGTGGTCTTGAAATTCTCATTCCTGAAGTAACAAAAACTTACCCTGGCTGGAGTGTCCGGGTTTACCATCGTCTCAACATGTCAGACTTAGCCTACAGGGGCTGGATGTGCGAGTTGGCATGCAAGTACCCGCATCTGGATCTGTGTCATACAGACTACTTACCAGGTTAGTTAAAAACTGTTGTCACCATTAGATTCCATGATAGACATTGCTAGTCATCCACATTTTAGGTGAATTTTCACAACTATAGAATAGTAGAATGTCTGAAGGTGTATACTTATCTTAAAAATTAAAAAAATACTCTGAAGCCTTTTTTAATGTTATGAATAAACGTTTGTGCATATCATTGATTATATATTATTGATACATGGTCAGTAGCTGAAGAAACCTCTGATCAGTAGTACCATCCACTGAATCATCCAACCTGGCCTGACCACTCTCTCTCTCTGCTCATCCAGAGGCTGATGGAGAGTAGTTGTAATAAGGGTTTAGATTCATATGAAGATGGGGTAAGTTTTTCCACAGACTAAGTAATTCCCTGCCCACAAAAGATTAGAGACTTGGCCCGTGTTACTACGCTGAATCACTGAAAGTGAAGCCAACAAAGGAGAGGCATAAATAATCTTTAAGAATGTGTTTGAAAATATCATTTATTGAAGTTTTTAAGTCTGTCACATAATGCCTAACCTATTGTATAATTCTGCTACTTTTGAATGAGAAATGTGGGGAACAGTTAAACCGATCAGTAGTAATAATAAAGGTCGTGTGGATCATGTTTGTCTGCCCCGGTGTGAAACATGCAGTGTCGGGAACTTAGGTTCATACACTTTCGTATTGACCAAGCAAACTACAGAGGAGGCGGGCCGTCACGTGTGCAGCATTGAGTGCCATAAAGCTAGTAAAGAATGTTATTCATCTATTAACTTTAACTATATCTTAGCGAGCAGTAGTACTGGTTCACCTGTGATTACTTTAGTAGATAGTATTATTTGTAATGAATGCTACCTACTATTAAAGATGGCCTACATCTTTGCAATTTTGTTTATTCTGAATGCTTGGCATTCAAAATAAACAAAAGAATAACACTTAGCTGACCCAAATGGACAGTGTATACTCACTCCCACCAGTTATTGCTGGAATGTTTAAATTCTTATCAGAATTTGTCCTGCTATGTCCACTTTTGTGTTTTTTTCATGTTTTGAATGATGTCATTTTAAAGTAAGCAGAAACAGAAGCATTAGATTATGCAGAAATGAGATTTGTGTAATCTAAATGTTTGGTTGAACATGATGGTTATATGGTATGTGTTACCAGTAAGGGAAATAAGTGTGATTTTCTTCTCGTTGTGAAGAATATATGGAGTGCTTGATGAATATGAATAATTTTGTGAAGTACTGAAAGACATGATAGGCTAAAGGCTGGATCACACATCAGCGATTCGAGCTGTGCACATTGTAAAAGCCCAATAACACTGAATTACGACTGAATTACAGTCAAATCTTCATGTGCGCTCACACAGTCACTGAGTTTCACGATGTCCACCATAATGTGATTACTGCAGACATACATAGCAATTTTGATGTACAGTGTCCATTTCGACGTACGTAATGCATTGGCAACCCATCTGTGGCGGGATCACAAGCTCAAAAAACAAGCGGCAGAATCCCCCCCACATAAACTTAACCAATCAAGTTGACAAACTCTCCCTCAGTCACACTTTAATCTTTACACTACTGAATACACGCAGGACAATTGACCTACCTACACACCGAACAAAAAAACACAAACACATGCACTCACCCAACTCCAGATACTCAGGGCTATGCTGTGCTGTCTGCTGGTCGAGGTCGCTGAGACACCACCAACAACAAAGACAACAATCAAGAACCACAATCCCACAACCCAACAACCAAGGACCACAACCCCACAACCCGACAGCAACACAACACCCAAGGACCACAACACAACAAACCAACAAGGAACACAACCACAACACAACAACAAACAAGAAACATAACCACAACTCAACAACACAACAACAAACAAGGAACACATCCACAAGAAAAGACCACTGCACAATCACCACCACAAAATTCAACAACACAAAAAGGCAACACACCCACCAACAACACCAAGGAATCACAAAAGCTCACCAACAACAACCCTCAACAACTCACAACCACACCATGAAACAACAACCCCAACAACAACAACCCTCAACTACAACAACTCACACACAACCCAACAGGAACTCACAAACACAACAAATCCAGCAGCACAGGCACAACTCCAAAGCAAACAACATCAAACTCAACAACAACTAAAGAACAAATCAATAACACACAACCTAGCTGACTTTCAATGCCTTCAACACTTTTCACAGACCACTGCCTACACTACTGATTATCACAGGCTCTGCCTCAAGACTGACTCAAAACTCTGATCTTAACAACTAACTCCAGCTGCACCAGCAGACAACCCAGAACTCACCAACAACCAATTCAATAGTTAACAACCCATTCACCAATTACACTCTCTCTCTCTCTCTCTCTCTCTCTCCTCAAGGAAGTTGTGAAATGGAACTCCCATACCTCCTCCATATATAAGTAATCAATAAAAGAAAGTTTCTAATAGATTGGTAAAAAGATTTAGTAGGTCGATAAGCATTTTTGTAATTTAGCTTCTGATTTCAACAATAGTCGTTAAAAGTTGTGATGTTAACCCCTCTTATAATAGTTATAGTTTATCACAGACAAAAGTTTTCTAATCAGCTTTTGCTTATTATTCTCTGTTTAACTCTCTTGGTAAAGGAATTTATCAAAAGTGAAAAAGGAAAAGAAAAGCTAGTCCTGTATGTTAAGCAAAAGGATTTAACCAACAGTGTTGTGTCCTATGAGTGTGAGGAGCGTAGAAATAAACGAACCTTCATAGCTAAAGTCAAAGTGGATAGCCAAAGAAATACAGTTGTTGATCGAATACTCATGGGCCGGATGCAACAAAAATTGAAGCTGCTCGAACTCTACAAAATATGAAAATGAAAGCAGTCAGTACAGAGAAAAGTGCACAACAAATAATTTGTGAAGCATGCTCACAAGTCACCGAAGAAGTAGGTGCAAAACTGCTCGGGGTTCATCATATACGATGCAATATTAGACGTAAAAGGCAACAAACATGCCATTCAAGACCATTACCACAAAGTGCACAATAACTGAACTTAACAGACTTTCATACGAGAACATTTGAACTTGATGGCTAAGAGTTTTTGTTGCATGATTCTGGAACATTCAACAAAAGAATTTTGATCTTTGGTACAAATAAAAACATAAAATATGTTGAGGAAACATCTCATTGGTTTTTGGATGGAACATTTAAAACTGTGCCTAAGATTTTTTCACAACTTTATACAGTTCATGCACTAATTAATACTCATACAGTACCCTTAATTTATATTATTTTAACCGACAAAAGCCAAGCAATATATACTTTTGTACTTGAACAATTGAAAAACTAGATAAAAGGGTTAACTCCAGAAACCGTCATGGTTCATTTCGAAATTGCTATGATAAATAGTATGCGTATGGTTTTCCCTCAAACTCGAGTAAAGTGTTGCTTTTTTTACTTGAGTCAGAACATCTACAGAAAGATACAAGTTCACGGGTTTCGGCAGCGTTATCAAAATGATAAAGAGTTTTTGCTTAACGTGAAAATTATAGCTGCTATTGCTTCTGTTCCATCTCATGATGTCGAAAAGGCTTTTGAACGCCTTTGTGAAATGCTCCCGCCAGAAACCTATCAATTACAAGATACCTATATTGGACGATTATGCAGACAAGGATGACGCCAACCTATTTTTGAACCTGATTTATGGAATATGTATAATAGGGCTTAACAGGAACTTCCGAGAACAAACAATGCTGTGGAAGGGTAGCACAGGAGCTTTTTAGCCAATGCTGGTTTCTGTCACCCTAACATTTGGAAATTTTTAACGTTTATTAAACGAGGACAAGCTTTGCAACATCTAAAGCTTGCTCAGAGTGCAGCCAGTTTTGATAAAGAGCCTTCTAGGAAAAAAATATTTGAATGTTTCAAAGCGAATTACATCAATTGTTAACGATTATGAAAATCAAGATGTTTTAGAATACTTAAATTCTTAAACTGTGTTTAATTTTCCATTAACTTTCTTCCTAATATGTTGTATTTTAGAGTACTGTTTTTTTTTCTAAGGACCCAAGTGTTGTAAACAATAATAATTATTATAAGAGTAGTTAGCATCATGAAAACTTTTAACGCCTGTTCTTGAATTCAGAAGGGGGTTAATTGTCTTTGGTGGGGTAATTACCCATGCGGTAGTTGTCCTTGGGGTAATTGTCCTCGGGTGTAGTTGTCCTCGGGGGGTAATTGTCCTAGACTCCTTTTTGAGACATTCAGTACTTACTGGATGTCTGCTGTCCTCACAGTGACTTTTGTTGGACAATCATGCCCTAAAACATTGTGAAGGTGGTGAGGAAGAAGGTGGCTTCTGAGCCGAATACTAGTCGGGAATGGATACTTACTCCCCTTTGAGTCTTGGGGCCCCCTCACCGATCTCCCAATCCATCTCCAGAAATATGTTTCCAGTTCCCCGAAAGACATGGCTCTCAGAAGGAAGTGCAAGTCATGCTGGACAAGGTTTCTACAATCGTTTTTTCCTGGTGGAGAAATCCTCAGGGGTTAGAGGCCGGTAATAGACCTCTCCCCACGGAACCGATTCGTTCATCAGACTTGGTTCACGATGGAGACAGCACATTCAGTACTCACCTCTGTCAGTGGATCTGGAGGATGCAAATTTTCAAATTCCCATGCATCAATCCTTTCAGAAGTAATTCCGCTTTATCCTTAGGGAGACGGCCTTCTAGTTCAAGGCACTTTGCTTCAGATTCTCAACCGGCCCCCAGGTGTTCACAAGGGTGTTCACCCTTGTCTTGGCTTGGGCCCATTCACAGGGGATATGTCTATTAATGTAACTCGATGACTGGCTAGTCCTGACAGGTTCACATTTGCAGTTGCTTCAGGACAGTGTGATATCAACTTCTCTAGTTTTGCCGTACCCTCAGGGTTGTCATAAATCAGGAGAAGTCGGACTTCATACCCAAAGAGAGGATAAAGTACCTGGGCATGTTGATCGATAAAGTGGCAGAGAAAGTCTTCCTTGCAGACTCTCGCATCAGCAAGTTCAGGAAAGTTGAGCAGCTATTTCTGTCCAGACAGGAACAACCAGCACAGAAATGGCAAAACGTTGTTGGGCACCTGTTGTTCCTGGAGAATCTGGGTCCCCATGGGCATCTTCACTTACATTCTTTTCAGTGGAGAAAAGGAGGAGCACTGGTCCCAGTCCCGAGATCCACAATCATTCCTCATTCCTCTATTGGAGGCAGTAAGGAAGGATTTGGAATGGTGGTTGATTGAAAGGAACCTCTTAATAGGAGTACCCTTGAGTAATCCCCCTCCTGACATGCTCCTGTACTCAGTAGTCCCTTGGGGTGCACACATCAAGGGACTACTGATCTAGGGGATGTGGGACCAACAAAACAGATACCTCCACATCAACATCCTGGAACTCACGGCGGCCTTCCTGGCCCTTCAAGAATTCCAGGACAGAGGGATGGGCTACTCCGTGGTGATCATGACTGACAACATCACGGCGGTAGCATACGTCAACAAACGGGCCTCGCTTCTTCACAGCTCCACTGGTTGATAATGGAGGTACACGAGTGGGCAATTGGGCAATTGCTAACTCAGTGGAACTGTCGGCCAGGTACATTCCGGGCAATAGGAATGTAGTGGCAGAAAACTCAGCTGTAAAAATAAAGTAATAGGATCGGAGCGGTCTCTACACCAGGATGTAGCCAAGAGGTTGTTTTACCTGTGGCGGCGACCATTAATAGACCTGTTTCCCACCAGGCACAACAGGAATCTTCAGGTGTTCTGCTCAATCGTGCCAGACCCATGGGCAGCTGCGGAAGACACATTCCAGCACCCATGGGATAACCTCGACATCTACACCTTCCCTCCATTCTGTTTGATTCACAAATTAATCAACAGAGCGATGGCCACTCCAAACCTCAGGATGATTCTGGTAGCTCCCAAGTGGTTGCAGGCCATTTGGTATCCCGACCTGTTGGCCCTCCTTGTTGTGGTGCTAAGAGTGCTACCCAAATGGCACAACCTCCTATGCCAGCCACACGTAGATTGGTACCATGAGGCAGTACACAACCTTGCTCTTCAAGGTTGGAGATTATCCACTGTCTCTTGTGAGCAAGATGTTTTTCACACCGAGCTGCAACAGTGATGCCTGGATTCTTCAGGACGTCCTCCACATCCGTATACCAGAGTGGTTGTTGCTGTCAGAGGGGTGACACTCTGATCAGAACCACACTTTAACAGGTCATGGACTTATTAGTTTTCCTTCGCTGGGAAAAACTTCTCTCTGTATCGACAGTAAAGGGCTATCAAGCAGCCTTTGGCCTAGTCCTTCAGCTGAAAGGAGTTGATATCTCTTCATCCCTAGAGGAATCTCTCTTATTGAGAAGTTTCAAGTCGTCTTGCTCGCCCAGATATCTCGGGCCCCCTGCTTGGGACATGTCTCGTTCTAAGGAGTCTGACACATGCTCCTTATGAACCCTTATGGGACTCATCAGACAAAGCTCTGACACTCAAGACACTCTTATTGCTTGCCCTGGCATCAGCAAAAAGAGTAGGCAAATTGCATGGCATATCTTTTGATGTTAAACAATGTACAGTTGCGGATGAGAGTATGAATGTGGATGACTGGCTCCCTTCTCTCTCATCACCCAATCCTTCGTCTCTTCCCTCGGGTGGAGAGCGGAAGGGCCATCACATACTGGAACAGGCCATGATGCAGGTAGGTGACATAACTAGTGGCCATTCCTTGTCATAGACAATAGAAGCATCTGCTTACTCTTACAAGGGAAGTTAACCAAGTCCCAGACAATAAGACAAACCCACTACTTGTATTTTGCCTTACTGTCATTACCAGTCAACTTTCATCCAAGTTTCCCTTTTTTTTCTATAAAAGGTCTGACGAATGATCTCGCAGTTCAACACCCCAATCATTTCACCAGAGGCACGATTCATCTCCCTAGCTCTAACGACCGGGGTCAAATCGAGGTGACCAAACTCAACTCATTATGGTACTTGTATCAGAATCATCCCACCAAATATAAGTCTTCCTAATGTAAAGGACTGAGGGTTTGTATACTGTGTAGGAACAAATAAAATTTTTTTAAAGTAAACTATATTTTTCCTGACTATACTACAAACCTGAGGTCCTTTACATCTCTGTCACCCCTCATTCTGCTATCCCTGGGCCAAAAGCAAAGTGATATGTGTATACCCGCTTTGCTAAAGGTAATTCCTAATGTAAAGGGCCTCAGGTTTGTATAAGGAAAATTTTAATTTACTTTTAAAAATTGTGATTTTCTGAACAGTGTGACATGCGCATTTCAGTCCTCCCTTAGATGTGTGATTTTTGTTTAAAAACTTTTTTAAATGACAGTACTTAAGTTGTGCAATCATTTACTCTTGTTGTATGATCATTTATTCCTTCTTTTTATGGTGTTAACCGTTCCCTTATTACCCAACCCCCCTTCTTATTCCTTTGTATTCCTCACCTTTTGATAAGTGTACCTATTTGAACTAGGAACAGTTCTTCCTTCACTACTTCTTGTGTTGTACAGATGTCACTTATAGAGTATCAATAATGAAAGCATAATGAATATGAGTACATAAATAACTAAAACTCATATATGCTACCATCAAGTTGCAAATAAAAGTTCGTAAAGGGTCGTGTCAAACGCATTCTGTCAGCTGGGAGGGGAGGGGTGGCATACAGCTGAAAAGAGGTCTGAAGGCTAATATACAAGCTCTACATCCTCCCACTACACGCTTGGTTATGGCCCGCAGTCCTGGGCTCTAACACTCCTGTCAGAAAATGGTCATTAATTCATTAATGCCATAATGCATGTGTGGCATGGAGGTGTCTAAGATACAATAGAACTAACTTCCCCTTAAAGGGTAACTAAATCAATTCAGTTTTTTGCCCTACAATATTGTTCTTCTTACTTCGAGTAAACACAATCCTGTCTCTCATTATCAAGCCTAATTGAACAATAAAATTATTAATATGGGTGGGTACACTGACCCAGTTCTCTATTCGGTCACATACTGTAGGTAACTGGTGTCGTTGCTCCATCTAGGCGAGCTTAACAAAAGGGTCTGCCTTGCAGCGTGTAAATTTCAAAAAATATTTCATTATCACTATTAATGTTACAAAATCAATATTACTCTCCTTCATTTCCCAAGGTTCAGCAGACAAAGTTAGCCTCCCTTCATCTCTCAGGTCTGAGAGGGCAGCTATAATATGTACTTGGCTCTGGATCAGTGTTTCATTAACACTGACTGGTGGGTCTGGTTGGCCTGTCTTATGAAAAAAGGCTGGTCCCTCACACCACAGACAGTTATTGCCCAACTTCTTCAGTTATGGAGTGGTAGTTGCATTTGACAACGTCTTCGAGGGTTGTGTGAGAGAGAGAGAGAGCGAGAGAGTGAGTGAGAGCGTCGTTGGTTTGTTTGTAGTTGTCAGGAATAATTGAGAGTTTAAATGTTTTCGTATCTTGGTGTGTCGTGTTCATGTTTGGTGTTGCTGTATGGTAGTGTGTAAGTGCGTGTGTTTTTTTCTAAAGAGTGTGGGTGAGCAAGCTATCGAGAGAGAGAGAAAAAGAACATAAGTGGTGGATGGATGATTAGCCACTGGTTTGCTATTTGAGCGATTGTCTGGGTTGTCTGCTGGTGCTGTTGAGGGTCAGTCAGTCTTGGATCAGTGTTCATACTGGACAGTCATTTTTGGATATCGTTAATGGTCAGTTGTGTTGCGTTTCTTGATCAAATTGTTGTTTGATTTGCTGTTAATATTGCATGCTTAGAGTTGTGGCTGTGTTGTTGAATTTGTTGTGCTTGTGTGTTGGAAGGTTGTTGAGCTTGTGAGTTTCTGGTGAGTTGTATATGAGTTGTTGTAGCTGTGAGTTGTTGAGTGTTGTTGTTGGTGAGCTGTTGTAATTTCTTGGTGTTGTTTGTGAGTGGTTATATATGGACTTGTAAGGTTGTTGTTTTGCTGTTGTTGGTGTTTGTCTGTGCAGTGATTTGTTGTGTTATTGAGTTGTTGTATGGTTGTAGTACTTGGTTGGTTGTTTTGTGTTGTGATTCTCGGTGGTGGTTGTGTCTCGATGACCTTATCCAGCAAACAGCACAGCTTCTAGCCTTGCAGACAGTCGTAAATGGTAAGTATGAGAGTGTGAAATTGTTGTCTGTAGTTTTCGTTGAACCAACTGTCCTGCACTTGAAAGTAATGTAAAGGGGAAAGTGTGGCCAAGGGTAATTCTGGCAGCTGGATTGTTTAAAGTAAATGGTGGGGTGTTGGTCTTACTCGCTTTTTTTTTTTTTTTTTTTTGGCTTGTGATTCCGCCATATAATTTTTGGCGCCTGAACAGGGACTACTAGAGTGGCAGAGACGGGACGGTTGATGCATCGTGTGAATGAGTGGAAGAAAAAGTCAGGATGGACTGATTGAGTGAGGTAGAGAGGCTGAAGGAGCTGAGGTTGGTGAGGGAAGCTGGGAAAGCAATGGAAGTGGAGAATGAGAGGCTGAGGCTTGAGAAGTATAAGAGGCAGTTAGAAGCGTTTAGAGGAATGATGGATTGCAGAAGAGGGAATGAAAGAGGAAGTGAAAGAGGCCAAGCAGCGGATGGCTTAGAAGATGGATGAAAAGTTGGGATCGATGATGAGTAATGCACAAGCGATGATGAAAGGGTTTTTTTAGGAGTGGGAGCTGTCAGAGATAGGTCTCTTGGGTCTTGTGACAGGCCAGGAGCAATTAAGAAAGTGAAAGAACAAGTGGATGAAAGTGTGAGTGAGGAAAGTGATATGATTGTGGAAAATGAGGAGAAGAAAGAGAAGTTACAGAATAGGGATAGATCAGAGCAGAAGGTAAGAAGGGAGTTGAGAATAAAGAAAGGGCTAAAGGGAAGAAGATTAGTAAGGATGGTGAACAAGATAAGAAGAGAATGAATGAAGATGAGAATAAAGTTGAGAGTAAGGTGCAGGATGAGAGTGATTTAGATAGTGGTAAGTGGGAATTGGTAGGTAGGAAGAAGAAGGGTAAGAAAGGTATGACCAAAAGTATGGATGTGAGTATGGAAGTAGATTTGTTGCTTTCAGAAGAGGGTAAGAAAGGTCAGATTGGAAGTATCAAAAGTGAGAATGAGGGTTAGCAGGAAGTACAAAAGGCGGTGTATATGAGAGAGGTACCCCAATGTGAGAAGTATGAGGAATATGGTAGTAGGGACATTGGGGACTTTTTTAGAGTATGAGAAGTATTGTGTGGCTAAGTATGGGGATAACAATAGAGTTTGGGCAAGAGAGTTAAGTAACTTTTTGACAGGATTTTTGTTGAGTATGTATGGGGTAGTGAGGAGTGTAGGGAATGTGCCATATGAGAGTGTGAAAGCCAGGATTGTGGAACAGGGAAAAAATGGAATAAAGAGTAGTGTTAGATATAGAAGAAACCATGATTTTGAAGAGGCAAGAATGAATGTTGGTGAGCCATTGTCAGTGTACATGTGCAGATTAGAAATGTCAACTTGGAAAGAGTTTGGAGACGAGGGAATAAATGAGAGCGTGCATGAGTTTATAAATCTGAAACGTAAGGGGAAAATGAGATGGATGAATAAGAGGTTAACGTGGAAAGGTATTTTAGAGATAGTTGGGGATTACGAGCTAGATAGGTGTATGAAAGAGAGAAGAAGTGTCAGTTTCAGGACCGAAGTAAATGAGGGTATGCCTGAGTTTATGAGCTATAGGGAGGCAGTTTTAGAAGGGCTGAGGCGAATGGCAGTGTGAGAGGTTGACAGGAGAATTAGAGCAAGTAATGCAAGTATGGTGAAACCTAAGAGAGATAGAAGTGCAAGTGTCAGAAGTTTAGGATCATTTAGCTGTGAGTGAGAGCAGAAGCTTCATAGATGTGGGAAGCCAGAACACAAGAAGAATGAGTGTCGGTGGGCATTAGGGCCATTTAGTGAGTGAGTGTAAGAAAGATAAGGATATTAAATGTTACCATTGTGGACAGGTAGGGCACATAGCGAGTGGGTGTTGGGGTACCCGTGTGAATAAGGTCTGCGGTAATTGCAGGAAGAACGGACATTGTGCAAGGATGTGTAATGGATGGTCATGTAGCGAGTGTGTGTTGACGGAAGAGAGTGAATCAAACTAGCGTGAAGGATTGTTGCATGAAAAAGGGTTTGGTAGTAGAGCACTTGAGTGTATGAGTGTACAAATGAAGTGCAAAGGGATATGTTTGGTGGTTTTGATAGATTTTGAGAACGGATGACAAGTTAAGGAGTGAATGTGAAATTAGGAAATGTAAAGGGGAGGTATGAGGAATAGGGAATTTAGGTATGCCTGTGGTAGGGATGTTATGTGAGAAAATGGAAATTGATGGAGTAGCAATGGATGAGAGGGACTTATATGTAATTGAAGGGATGAATGATAACTATATGTTGCTAGGGTATCAGTTTTTGAAGAAGTGTGGGATGGTGATCCATCTGAATACGAATATGATTGAGTTGAAGATAAAAGGGAGTATACGAGGGAATTTGTATTTGAATAAGGAAGGAAGGGTAGACAGTAAAGTATGGAAGGGAGTGTCATTGGTTGCAAAAGAGGATGTGTAAGTGCCACGTGAAGTCGGGGAAGTTGTTAGTGTGAAAGTTGCGTGGCAGGATGGTCATGGGATTAACAATGGTGACAAGTGTGTATATGTAGCTGAGGGTGTGGATGAAAGCAAGATGGTATGAGCGAGTGTGCATGTATACGACGGGATCTTAAACATGGAGAATTCTCAGGTTTTTGTAGCCTCCTTGCCAAGTGCTAGGAAGAAGTGAGTGCAGGGTATACATGGAGGTGATTGTGTGGGATTACTATACACATTGGTGAGTACGGACAATGAAAGGTACATCAGGGTACAGCAGGTGATGACGGGTGGAAGTGTGGAGGAAGGTGATAGTTGAGAGAAAGAGTTAGGATGGATGAAAATGCTAGTGATGATGACAGGGAGTGATTGATGCGGATGTTGTGGAATAGGCAGTGTGTGTTGAGCAATAGAGACGAGGATTTTGGGGGGGTCTAAGCTTCCTGAATTTAAAATAGTTTTGGAAGACAACACCCCCATATATCAGTGTCCCCGTCACTTTTCCGCGCATATTACACTAGAGATTGAGGAGCAGTGTGAGGAACTTGAGAGAGTGGGAGTGATAGAGAGGAGTGGGAGTGATAGAGATGAGTGAGAGTGCCTGGAATAGCTCCATAGTCCCTGTACGTAAGCCAGGTGGAAGTCTGCAGATGTGTGTAGATTATAGAAGGGTGAATGAAGTGACTGTGAAGGAGCGATTCCTGATGAATGTGGTGTCTGATTGTGTGCACAAGATGCAATGGAAGAGAGTATTTACCAAATTAGACCTGGTAAGGGGCTATTACCAGATGCCTCTTGAGGAGGGGAGCAGGCCTGTTACAGCTTTTTCAAGTGGTAATTGTCATTGCCAGTTTAAAAGTATGAGTTTTGGGTTGGCTAACGCGCCTGTTGCCTTCCAAAGAGCAGTGAATGTAGTTTTGGCTGGGCTTGATAGAAGAAAGGTGACTGTTCTTATTGATGATATTTTGATTGTGAGTGAAACTGTTGAAGAGAATATCAAATTGCTTGAGAAGGTGCTAGAGCACTTGGAAGAGGTTGGAGTGAAAGTGAAGTTTGAGAAATGTATGTGGTTGGCTGGGGAGGTGGGATTTCTTGGCCATAAAGTAAGTGCAAGTGGCACAAGGAAGAGTGAAAAGTTTGAGCAAAAAGTAAGGGAGTTTCCATGTCCCCGGACTGTGCGTGAGTTAAAGGGTTTTTTAGATTTGTTTGTAGGGAATGTTTGGGTATAGGGAAGCCATTGACTGAATGGACAGGGAAGAATAATTGTACTCAGCTGAGGTGGGATGAGCGAATGGTGGGAGCATGTGAGAGATTGAAAGAGAAGGCTGCTAGATGTGTCACCTTGGCTTTTCCAGACTATAGTGAAGATGTGGGTGAGCTTGAGCTGTATGCTGATGTGAGTAAGTTTAGTATGGGAGGGTGTATATGTAGATGAAAGAGGTGAATGGGGAGGAACAGTTGAGAGTAATTGTATATGTGAGTAAAGCTAAATTTTAATAAAGTGGAGCGGAAGTATTCAGTGGTTGAAAAGGAGTTTGCAGCTATAAGGTTTTTTGTGAAAGCTCTGAGAGTGTTTTTGTATGGGGTGAAATTTGTCATAAGGACGAACCAAGATCAAGAAGGAAAGTGTGAATGCTAGGATCACGAGGATGATTGGAGATTTGAGTGAGTTTGATTTTAGATTAGAATGTGTGCCAGGGAGTAAAAATGTGATTTCTAGGATGCAGGTAAGGGCAACGGTATTGTGAAAAGTGAGTGGAATCCAAGTAGTATACCTGAGGGTTTAGTTGTAAAAGATAGATTTGAAGGGGATGACAGTGTGTGAATGTTTGTTTTCATCATTGAAAGACGTGGAGAGTTAAAGGTCTGGTTGAAGTGGTAACTAGTGGTGCGAATGAGTTGCGAGTGAAGTTGATGAGTGATGTGCAGAAGGAAGTGGTGTATACTGAGGAACAAGGTGGGGAAGAGGAAATGTTGCATAAGTTGTTGTTAGCAGTAGCTGAGTTGTTTGGAATAGAAGTGTTTTTGTATTTTGGATGGGATAGACCAGTTGAATATCGAGGGAGGGTAAGTACAAGTAGTGAGCATGGGGTTTTGATGATTTAGTGTGGGGAATATGGTTGTGATTGGTTGGTTAGAGAAGGGGATTGTACGGAAAATTGTGATGTGGATAACCAGGTGAATGTGTGTATGCATGGTTCTCAAGGAAAAATGGTGGCGTTTGTCAGAGTAAATGATAGTGAGTACTGTAGTTTAGTTGATACCTGGGCGCAAGCTTCCTTAGTGGGTGGGTCAGTAGTAAGTCAACCTGAGAGGTGTGATTGGAAAGTGAAAGGCAGTGTACAAGTGTAAAAATACATGGGTTAGGGTAGGTTAGGAGATTTTGAAGTAATGCATAACTTTATAATTAGGGGAGAAAATGATATGCCAGCTTGCTTTTTGATAGGGATATATTTTTTGAGGATGCATGATGTAAGCGTAGATATGAAATGGGATTCTTAGAAAGGGAGGGAGGGGGGGGTACCAAATAGCTAGGATTCAAGGTAGTAATGCATTTGTAGCAAACTTTGGGGGGTATGATAGATATTGCTAGAAGTGAGAATGATTTATTGAGTGAGGAAGAGATTGAGGAAATGCAAGAGAAGTACTTGGAGATTGTGATCGATTGCGTTTCGTTGCCAAAGGCTGTGAGAGGACATGTGGGAATGATTGTGATGGTGGATCACATGAGTAAATTGGCCTATGTGGTCCCCATCAAAGATAAGAGGTTTGGAACTGTTGTGAAAATGATGGGGCAAGTGGTAATGCCAATGTATGTGTGTAAGCCTGTGAAAATGTTGAGCGATAATGGACCTTAGTTTGTGGGATGGGAGTTTGAAGAAATGTTGAAAGAATAGGCATTGTGCATGTGTATTCTACTCTGTATATGCCCAGTGCAAATTGTTTGGCTTAAAGGACTGTTAGAACAATGACTGAGATTTTGCGGATGATGAGTAAATGTGACCGTGATTGGGATATGTATGTAGGACGTGCAGTGTGGGTATACAATGCCACACTGCAGAAGAGTATAGGTATGTCTCCTTGTAAGTATGTGTTAAATTCTGAAAGGATTATTAGGCAAAGTTTTAAGATTGGTGATAAAATATTGGAAGAGGTGGTTGAGATAGGAAGAATGAATGTGAATAAGATAAGGGAGAAATTTGAAGGGCCTTTTGAGATTTTGAAAGTGGGACCGAGTGGATTGAGTTATGTTTTGGGGAAATTGCGAGTAGATTGGGATATGGATGAGGTTATAGGCACACCATAACCAGCTCTGTAGGTGGAGGGATGTACCGCAATATGTTAGGGAGAATGCGATTAGTGATGGTTGAGGATTAATAAGTATGAGTCGAGTGTCAATGAACAAATGGGTCTAGGAGATCAACAGTTAGTGTTGGTAGAGTATGGAAGAAAGTGGAAGAATGTAGAGAAAGAGAATGGAAGGAAGAAGTATGTACTGCATGATAAGGGTGTTAGTGTTTGAATTGACAGGGATAAGAGAGATTTCAGTGGGAAGGGAACCGAGTAGTAAGGAAGTAGCTGGTTGTATGGATGAATCTTTGCAAGAGGATTGCAGAAGTATGAATGAACTGAGTGGTTTGGTAGCAGAAATGGGAGATATATTGGGACCAGAGCTAGAAGGTGTAGATGAGGTAATGAATGAGATTTGGTAGGATGGTAATGAGGGAAATAATGGGAGTGCGTGTGTGTTTTTCTGAAGAGTGTGAGTGAGTGAGCTATCAAGAGAGAGAGAGAAAGAGCATAGGTGGTGGATGGATAGTTAGCGACTAGTTTGCTTTTTGGGCCATTGTTGAGGGTCAGTCTGTCTTGGATCAGTGTCTGTACTGGACAGTCATTTTTTGCAGCAGTCTTGCATATTGTTAATGGTCAGTTGTGTTGTGTTTCTGGATCGAATTTTTTTATTTGCAGTTGATATCGTATGTTTAGAGTTGTTGTGCCTGTGTTGTTGAATTTGGTGTGCTTGTGTGTTGGAAGGTTGTTGAGCTTGTGAGTTTCTGTTGAGTTGTATATGAATTGTTGTAGCTGTGAGTTGTTAAGTGTTGTTGTTGTAAGCAGTTGTGATTTCTTGGTGTTGTTTGTGAGTGGTTATATATGGACTTGTAAGATTGTTGTTTTGATGTTTGTGTTTGTCTGCATGGTGATTTCTTGTGTTGTTGAGTTGTTGTATGGTTGTAGTACTTGGTTGGTTGTTTTGTTTTGTGATTCTCAGGGGTGGTTGTATCTCGACGACCTTATCCAGCAGACAGCACAGCTTCTTGCCTTGAATACATTCATAAATGGTAAGTACGACAGTGTGAAATTGTTGTCTGTAGTCTTCGTTGAACCAACTGTCCTGCAGTAAAGGGGAAAGTGTGGCCGAGGGTAATTTTGACAGCCAGATTGTTTAAAGTAAATTAGGGGGGTCTTGCTCGCTTTTTTTTTTTACCTTGTGATCCCGCCACACAGTACGGAACCTCGGGTCAGAATATCACCTGGGTTACAGTTGGTGGGTATGTATCCGAGCTCAATGTCACATACCTGTTGGAGAAAATTGATCTCTCCCACCCAGTTAGAAATGAACTTGTTCTTCTCCCTCTCCTTGCTATCCACCTGGGCCATAGCTACTATGCTGTTTGTCCAAATGGAAGTTTTCTGAATCTTTAAATGTCTCTTTAGAGTTTTCCTAACCTAAAACCTAACAGCAAGGCTAACAGTTCTAATTTGGGTATGGTTAGTTTGGTTTGTTTCCTAGGCATCACCCTCATTTTAAATGTGAGAATGTTAACCCTTAAACGCCGACTGGACGTATTTTACGTCGACATTTTTTGTCTCTCGGGTGCCGACTGGACGTATTTTACGTCGACATACAAAAGTTTTTTTAAAAATTCGCGGAAAAATACTTTTAGGCCTACCAGCCAAAAACTCTTGAATCACGCGCCTTGGGGGATGCTGGGAGTTCACGGATCAAGGTGTTGTTTTGTTTACAATCATTATGCAGGCGCGCAAGCGCGAATTTCTTTCTTGCCGCACTAAAAAGTATCTGTGACACATCTCGGAAATTATTTTGTCACTTTGACATAATTTTTGTACCATTTTAAATTAGCCGTTACATGGAGCATTATTTTAATGAAAATGTGCGCCCTTTTTATGAAGAATACAACAAAAAAATACTCATGATTGTAGCTTTTATCAGTTTTGAGATATTTTCATATAAATAACGATAAGTGCCAAAATTTCAACCTTTGGTTAACTTTGACTCTATCGAAATGGTCGCAAAACGCAATTGTAAGCTAAAACTCTAATATTTTAGTAATATTCAATCATTTAACTTAATTTTGCAACTAATTGGAAGTCTCTAGCACAATATTTCGATTTATGGTGAATTTATGAAAAAACTTTTTCCTTACGTCCGCGCGGTAACTCTTCCGAAAAAATCATACATGCGATTGTGGTAATGTTTGCACCATTTTAAATTAGCCGTTACATAAAGTTTTATATATGAAAATGTGCGGAATTTCATGCACAATACAACTAAAAACAACCCATGGTTGTAGCTTTTATCAATTTTGAAATATTTTCATATTAAAAATGATAAGTGACAAATTTTCAACCTTCGGTCAACTTTGACTCTACCGAAATGGTCGAAAAACGCAATTGTAAGCTAAAACTCTTACAGTCTAGTAATATTCAGTCATTTATCTTCATCTTGAAACAAATTCGAAGTCTCTAGCACAATATTTAGATTTATGGTGAATTTTAAAATAAATCTTTCCTTCCCTCCGCGCGCGGATTCTCCGCCACAAATCTCCGAAATGCGTACGTTCCATTCTCGGAATATTTGCTCCGTTTCATATTAGGCATTTCATAGAGTTTTATATATGAAAATGTGCGCAATTTCATGTAGAATAAAACGAAAAATATTTGAAGATTGTAGCTTTTCTTATTTCCGAAATAATTGCATATAAAAAAAATATATATAAAAAATTCGACATTCGGTCAACTTTACCTAGTCAGCTATGGTCGAAAACTGCATTTGTAAGCTAATATTCTTACAGTATAGAAATATGCAATCATTTGTCTTCATTTTGAAAGAAATTGGAAGTCTCTAGGACAATATTTAGAATTATGGTGAATTTTTGAAAAAAATATGTGTTTACGTCCGTGCTTTACGAATTCATGCATTATTTTGTGATAATATTTCCTCTGTGTTGCTTTTATCGTTTTACAATGTGTTATATACCAAACTGATCGCAATTTAGTGTAAATTACAACGAAAAAAGAAGTAACTCGTTACCCTTAACCGTTTTGCGCACAGCGAGATTTGAATACAATTATATATGAAATTTCGTTTTTGCGCCATCATATATCGCATTATTTATATATGATAATGATAATCTTTTTCATTTCTGATGGTGTCATACTAAACTTCAGCCAATGAAAAAGAAAGAAGCCAAAAATGAACTCTTAATCTTGAAAACTAAGCACGCTGTGATTTTTTGAAAAAAATATTTTTTCCGCTTCCGCGCTCACTCTGAAACACCTCCGGCACACAGGAGACATTTTTTTTTTTACCGCTTCGGCGTTTAAGGGTTAACCTGTCCTTCCTTTCCTCTCGTGTATGCTACAGCCCTGTATGACTTACTAGAGGCATGCATGAAAATGGGCAATTCTGACTCTCTTACAAAAACCCTCTCTTAAATTGCAATGTGTGAATGCAAATAAATACTTCTAATATCCTACTGACCTACTCTTGTTTCTCATTACTTAATTCGTCACCCCATCCTACTCCCACCTCCCATAAGTCCTGTGAGAAGATCTTAGCCCTTACAAAAGATGGGCTTGCAATGCCCAAAGAATCAATATTAGATATAGGCAATGACAATAACTTTCATTTCATAAGCCGGTTGCCCTGTTTGTTCCCTTTTATCACTTTACATGGTTTCAAACTCGGATATTCCTTCCTTCTCTCCAAATTCTTACTCAAGACAGATCTCTACTGGCTCCTTCCCCCTATCTGTTGATTGAATTCTTCACTGTTAATTGCCCACCCTTTCATCAGCATGTGAGCTTCATCTAACAAAGATTCAACCACTACATAATCCCTTCCCATCTCATCTAGCGTATGATACATCTGTAAGTATTTATCAACAGAGAATGACCTAATGAGTTCTTTACTCCTCTCTCCAAGATGAATTCTGAGAACTTGTTGCAATAGGTAAGGACTGGTGGTTATCCCAAAAACAACTACTTTAAAGGTGAAGGTAGTCGTTCGTGTCAACATCTTGCACTAAAGCAAACGAGCGTATTTCGTATCTTTGGGATCAAGCAATACATGGTGGAATGCCTTGGAGATGTCTGAGGTTATAGCAAAAGTATTCTTCTAAACTTCAGTAACAAATCATGAAGCATACCGACCACATTTGGCCCTGGGTACAAACAATCGTTTAAGGATAATTCCCTCTTGGTTTGGATGATGCGTTAAAGACTATGCAGAGAAGAGTAGTCAAACTTTGTTTCTTTACCCCGAAGTGAGGCAAGTAGTATCCTTCTCTCTGTGCATTGTGTACTTCCTCGATAAAGACCGCTTCCAGATATGTCTGGAGGACGTTCTGATAAGCGACTTTGTAATTAAGATCTTTTTCGAACTGTTGCTCTAGGGAGTTTAATTGTGCAACTGCGTTTTGATAATTGTTGTTCAGTTGTTCTGACCCATGGAATGGCAAGCTCTCGCGATATCCTTGTTCGGTTTTAGTGATACTCGGTTGTACCCTTTTCATTGGTTTGTGTTTAGATGTGATTAACTGTTCATATGGGGCAATACCATTCGTATCCAGTTTACACCATATGCCTACATCCTGATTGGTTTCCACTAACCTACACACGGCAGGGTTCAAACAGTTGATACATCTACCCCCTGTATAACCCAGTGAGGTACTTTCCCGTAAGGCAAAACCCCATTATGAGTGATAAACAAGCTAATCCCATCAACCTTGTCTGTCCCAATCATGAAAGAGTTAAAGTAATCAGCTACTATTAACCCTTAAACGCCGATTGGACATATTATACGTCGACTAAAATTGTCTGTCGGGTGCTTAATTGACGTACGATATGTCGACTAAAAAAAGTTTTTTTAAATATTCGCGGAAAAATAGTTATAGGCCTACTTTGTGAAAAATTTTAAATTGCGCGCCTTGGGGGATGCTGGGAGTTCACGGATCAAGCTGTTGTTTTGTTTACAAGCGTTACCCAGCTGCGCATGCGCGAATTGCATTCTTCTCGCACCAGCAAGCATCAGCGACGCATCGTCTGAGTGTTAAAGTATTTGTGAGTGTTAAAGTATTTGTGGCGGTACAAGACGTACATAGAGATGTCACAACATTGTCAGGAGCGCGAAAGGCATGTTTTGCCTGTCGGTAGGAATC